>NW_022589720.1:14068277-14129060 GCF_004348235.1 Phoca vitulina | reverse complement strand
AAGAAAAGAAAAGAAAAGAAAAGAAAAGAAAAGAAAAGAAAAGAAAACCAAGACTAGTGGAAATTTAATAACTTACCCAAAGTCATCAGTAATGAGGACTACAGGTTTGACCATCTATAGTGTAGCATATATAAATGGTTCTCAGTAATTTGAGCAGCATGTAAGGTGTGGGGCCCTGTGCAGAAGTCTTGAAGGTAAATAAGGTTTATCAGTATTAGAACTTGAACTCAGCAGGGCGCCTGGGTGGCTCAGTCAGTTAAGCTTCAGACTCTTGATTTTGGCTCAGGTTGTCATCTCAGTGTCTTGGGATCAAGCCTACGTTGGGCTCTACACTGAACGTGGAACCTGCTTAAGATTCTCTTCTCCTTCTGCCTCTGTCCCTCCCCGCTCACTCTCTCTCTCTAAATAAACAAAAATGAGCCTGAACTCTTCCCCAAGCAGCGTGACTCCAGATTCATGTTTTTAACTGCCACATGATAATTACCTCCACACATGGTTATTAAGCCCCTACTATATTCCAGGCCCTGTGTGAATACCTGTCACAGGTAGGGGATGGGTAAGGACTCCACCATGTTGAAATATGTCTGGGGGGAGGTCCATATGCAGTTACGACAGACAAGGTGATGATGTTCAGAAGGGATGTCCGGGATACACTGGCAACACTGGGCAAGAGACCCCAATTTAAGCACAAGTGAAGGGACTGAAGAAGACCTAAGACAAAATAACACTGAAAATAGTTCCAGTAAGAAGGCAGGTTCACAGCAGATGAAAATCAACAAAATGCAAGGAGAGTGCCCATTCTCAGAGAGAAAGAGAGACAGTCATGTATTCTAGCCCTGAAGGCCTGAAGGGAGTTCCACGGGCTCTTTCTTCCTTCTGGCTTGTGTTCCTTAGAGAATGCTTTAGACACATCTGTAGCCTTCAGTTAAGTAAGTAAAATCCCATCAGCTCCGATCCTTGCCTACAGATGTCACAATGAACGGCATACTATGTCAGCAAATAACTTGACATTCAAGAGGAGTGCTTCTTGAAGACCTCAGAAAGCCCACAATCTCAAGGTTGGCCATCACCAGGCTCTTTTTTATTATGATTAAAGAAATGTTGTGAACCAAACCTTATGGCTTTTTCCACCATTGGAGTTGAAATAACACGTGCATGTGTGAAGTGGGTAGGTAAAGCCTCAGAGGTCATTGGTTTCTGGTTCACAAGAAAGAGAGCCTATGTAGAGAAACATGAAACGCGTGGGATAAGAATGCTGAGTGGTCTGCGAAACTCATTCTCAAATATATTCCTCAGCAAAAGTAGTAAGGAATATAGATAATCAACAATGCCACTCATGAAAAATTAAAGCCCCAAATATTAAACCTATACATGCCAAGAGACTACTGAACACTATTTTGGACTTTCAGAAGAAAACTGCCATATTCTAAATATAATGTTGAATAAAATATCTGGAAGTGTGTCACAAGGAAAACAAGAGAAAATGAGAAATAATACTTCACTTACTCTAACTATGGGAAATTAGCTTTCTTATTGTCTAAGGTGTTAATTTTTAACAATATTTGAAAAATGATTATACAAAATTACATCACTGTAAAATCACAAAATATGTTTACAACACAAAAATATATTTGCTTTTTGGGGGCTTTTTTGGGGGGTTTGTGTTTTTTTAAATAACGGATGTCGGTAAAAGGCGATCTAGAACTTCAGAACTGTGATTTTCTTCCATTGCCTAGCAACATGTGCAAATATAGATCTGCAGAAGCAAAATTAGTGACCTTTCTCTATGCCTGCCTCTAATGTGTATAACGGATCTTTGATTATTTCAGCATTACTCATAAATTTGGAGGGCACTCTAGAAGCGGACATTGTGTTGTTTTCAGTGCATATATTAAATGAGCCAATAAACCTATCATGTCTCAGAAAAAAAAAAAAAAACAGTAGTTACGTTATATAAATTAGCATCCCTAATTACTATTTCAATAATATATTTGACTTTAAGAATGGCGTTATTACACTATGTGATATGAAAGGCAATCGAAAATATAAATTCTTAAAAAAAATGTGTTAAAAAAATTCTATTATACTGTGACAGTATGTTAGTAAAGGGCTTACCCAGAAAAAAAAAAATCAGAGAGAAGTCTTGTTTCAAGGTGAATGATTTGGTAATTAGTTCTTACGTTTGGAAAGTCTGCTGCTATTTTATACACAATTAGTAGTAAAGAGGATTAACCCCGATGGGAGTCATTTAGCAGTATCAGGTAAGGTTAAAAACATGTGTACCTACAACCCAGAAAATGCAGCCCTAGGTATGTATACAAAACTTCACAATTTCTAACGGTGGGAAACTAACTTATTGTCTAAGATAGGTGTTAGTATTTAACAATATTTGGAAAATGATTATGCGAAATTACATCACTGTAATATCACAAAATATATTTACATTTGGGAGGGCATACTGGTGTCAATTAATGTTCGTAAATGTGTTCGTAAATGTGTTACTGATAGCTTCTTAATGAAATTGAAACTCAAGACACATAAAACACCTTGAATAGTTCAATAGGAAAGAAGTAATAACTTTCATTAATTTAACATTCTTAGCGCATTTGATCCATGGTTGGGTGGGGTTAGAAGAGGGTGTGATAATGCAAGGACTCAACATGATGTTTCAATGGAGGACTTTTAGTAAGTCTTACCATTTGAATGTTCAATCAACTCAACATACAACCATTATGGCCCATCTTTATCACCTGTTTCTCCTCTCCCAGTTCAGCTCCTCTGTTTCTTTTTTCTTTTCTTTCTTTTTTCTTTTTTAGGAGCGGAGGGGCAGAGGGAGTGGGAGAGAAAGAATCTCAAGCAGACTCCACACTGAGCATGGAGCCCGTCATAGGGCTCGATCTAACAACCCTGAGATCCTGACCTGAGCCGAAATAAGGAGTGGGTTGCCCAAACGACTGAGCCACCCAGGTACCCCCAGCTCCCATGTTTCAATGATGTTGAGTCAGCTTCTCTATTCCTCCCAGGGTTTGATGCCACTGACTCATTACCCTTCTCCCTCTCCAATCTTCAGTTACATTAATTTCAAACATCTGCTTATATTTAATTCTCATCTTAAAAAATGAAGAAATGAGAGCAGTGGTATACTCAGGCAAGAGCCACTCAGTTAACTTAAATGACTTGAAGAACACACTTCTACCATTATGATTATTTCAGTGTGCTAGACATAAGAGCAAATGCTGGGGAAACACCAAAACTTGGGAAGTGAGATTTTAAAAATTAGAAAAAACAGCACAGATATCTTAAAATTGACACCAAAAAGTACACTGTCACATGAATCAATGAAAGGAAAGTGTATGTGTATCCTGGCGACATAACGAAATATTAATAGAAATCAATAAAGATGAGGGCTGAGCAAAGCTATTCTTTACTTCAAAATACTTAGTTGCTCCTTCATCTATGCTTTCACTGCAATTTATTCATACCCGGATCATAGCATTGATAATGTTGCCATTTAATGGCAGGAGTTCTTTTGTTTCATTTTGTTTTGTTTTCTCTGAGCTCAGGTCTCCTCAACCTGTCTACCCTAACATCAGTCTTCCAGCGCTGAATCATGGAATGAAAGCAGAAGAGATGGGGGCTACTTCTAGATCACAGACTGGGCCATGCCATGGCCCTGGAAAGCTTTCTCCATGTACGTGATTAAGCCCTAGGGCCATATCCCAGAGAATGCTCATTCCCTGATTGGATCACCCACTTACCCTGGACTGTTCGCTCGAGCCCCTGAAGTTACAACAGCTTAGCCTATGCTGTCATTAAAATCAATTCTAAAATACTTCCCTTTCCTTGCTTTTTCCTTTTTCCTTTATGAGCTTTACTAATAGTTATTATAAGTCAGGACATAAATATCAGAAATATTTGGAATCTAAAATTATAGAGCCTGGTTGGCTCAGTCCATTGAGTATCTGACTCTTGGTTTCAGCTGCGGTCATGGTCTCAGGGTCCTGGGCTCAAGCCCTGAATGGGGCTCAGCACTCAGTGGGGAGTCTGCTTTTCTCCCTCTGCCCTCTACTACTCCCCTGCTCCCTCTACTCCCCTGCCCCATCTCTCAAATAAATAAATCTTTAAAAAATAAAAATAGTAAAATTATAAAAACAATTTCAAAGGCTATCAGAAAACATTAGTATTTATGGAGTCAGGCACTGTGCAGAAAACTTATATGCCATGTTAATACTTGAAACAGCACGGTCAAGTTAACATTCTCATCCTGATTTTAAAGAAAATAAAAACAAACTCCCAAGAACTTGTGTCCTCAATGTCAGAGAAAATTAAGAAAAACAACAACAACAACAACAACAACAAAAACATTGCAGACACTACTCAGCGGAAGAAACTATGACTTTAAGATTTCAAAAAGCATCTACTTTTTCCACCTTATGACACTGTCACCTTCTCCTAACAGTAGATGTTCACAGGGAATTATGCTCATCTACTGGCTTTTTGCTTTATTAGGTGGCCTCATGGGATAGCTCTGGAATTCTCAAAATTAGAATTAGCCACTTTACATCCTCTGTGGGGACAGCTCACTCATGATATTGACAAATAACTCTGAGTGATATTTGGTTTATCAAAGCTGAAAGATGTAATGAGGTCCATGGTATCTTTCTGAATCTGGAAAGCAATCTCTTCATGAGTTATGGGTACCTAAGTAATATTTTGATCCTTTGGGGGGAAAAATCATGTACACTTCCATTCTAGTGACACTTCATTGTTGTTTTGGCCCCCCTCTAATAATCCTTTTTTGGTTCCTTTACCCATTCTGAAAGTTTGAAAATTCTGACACTTGCAAAGCCCATCTTTACTTCTGGTCCACTTTCTTTCTCCTTTGCTCTCTTCCCTACCTTCATCCAAATTCTGTCCCTGGATCTGAGATTGTCCTACCACAATCTGGAGGTCATCCCTCTTCCCTTCCACACTCCATTTGCAGGACTCCCAACTCTTCATCTACTGAGAGTTAACTCATTAACTGATAGAGGCACCAATGGTTTTCTGTCTGGTTCTCACTACAAATTAAGCATGCCCTGCTCTTTCACAGTAAATGTAAACTTAGCCTATCCAATATCTGCCTTTATTCTGAAGGTTTTTCATGAGAGAAGCGGGAAAGACTACAGATTCTGGAACCAGAGGATCTTTGTTCAACTGGATACACCAATGACTGTCTGAGTGACCTTGAACAAGTTACTTCTCTGTGATTCAGCTCCTTCATCCATAAAATGATGCTATAGAATCATACTTACCTCAATATTTAGGAAGAATTAAATTAATTAATTCATGTACAATACATACAAGAGTTCCGGCACATAGTCACCACTAGTTATTGTCGCATTAATTCTCTTTAACAACAGACTCCAGGGTCCTATTTTCCAAAGACATACTCCTGCTGGACCTCAGGTTCTCGGTTCATTTCTACGTTTCAAGCAATTACTTTCCTCCTATTGTTTGCAGATTTTCCTCATTCTCTGATTTCTCTGCGATCCACCCTCCATTTGCATATCCTTCCAGAAAGAATGACCACTTAGAATTTCAAGGTACCAAGAATACACAGAAGAATGAGAACTACAATTTCCACCTCAGGAAGAGGAGTGTCATTCTCCAATACCTATCTTGTGACAGATCTCATATAATCAATTTTTCTTGTTTTGCCTAGGTTCTTACTTCCTGTCCAAACCAATATTGCTAGAAGGAGAAGGCAGACAGATAATAGATAAGCATTTATCTCACCTGGTTGTCTCCTTCTAATCCCAAGAGGTTCACATTGCTGCCTGGACCCAGCTGTCTTTATGCTCTCATGGCAGAAGGTTGCACTTGGTCTGCAGCCATGCTTGAAAGTGAGCTTCAAGTTAATCTCAAGTTTAATTCAACTATTGGTTTTGTTGTAATCTTCTTGGTTGATTTGGACATGCATATACTATATTAATGCTACCATATTTTGAATTATTCAGAGTTAATTTTTAAAATTCTTATGCTTCCAGAATTTTACATACCTGGAAGCAAATTCTTTTATGACCCATAATTATCAAAAAGACAGTTACATTGAGCACATTCATTCCACACTAAAAACAAAGTGTAAACACTATGAATTTACAGTAATTGACATCTTAGGGAAATTGAAACTGTCAAATAACTCAAATTATGATGTAGTATATAATATATAATCAGTACTACTAGTTATTTTTTCTTATAAAGGAGATACTCTATAGTTATCAATCACAACATGATGATATTTTAAAATACTTTAAATGATGTACATGGTTACTCTGTGAGATTTTTTTCACCCATAATAAACAGTCTGTTAAATAGCATGTACTATCAGTAGAAAATGGACATTGGGATTTCTCATCGCTTGATTTCTTGAGAGTGTAGTTCAGCCTCATCAAATAAATATATTGTTAATAGTAACAGATTTACATACTATAATCATTACAAAAACAGTCATTGAAATAATATGCTATATTACCTTGATATGTTTAGGCTGCTATAACAAAAATACCATAGACTGGATGGCTTATAAACAACAGAAATATATTTCTTGCAGTTTTGGAGGCTGGGAAGCCCAAGATCAAGGAACTGGTATATTCAGCATAACACATTTTAAATGTATACTTTCAATTCAAGGACAAAGATAGCTTGAAAATAAAACTATGGAAAATGTTGTATCATGCAATTATATCAAGAACAACAACAATAACAAAAAAGACCAGTTTAGCTATATTCGTATCAGACAAAATAAATTTACAACCACGGGTGTTACAAAAACACAGATCAATCCTTCAGGAAGACATAGCAACCTAAATGTGTATGGACCTTACTAAAACCTCTGAATTTATGAAGCAGGAACTGACAAATTTAAAAAAGAAATAGATAAAAAACCACAATCAAAGTTGAAAAGTTTTAACACTCCTTCAATATAAGACATACAACTTTAGTAGACACGTATAGAACCCTGCATCTAATACCTACAAAATGCACAAGTATTTTTCAAATGTAATGAGAACTTACCAAAATAGAATATATTTCAAATAATTCCCAAATATTTAGAAATTAAGCATAGCCCTTCTAGAAATTCATTCATGGGTCACAGAACACAACAAGAAGAAAATTAAAAACTAGGTTGAACTGAATGATAATGAAATATATTGTATCTAAATTTGGGGGATATAAGTAGTATTTGAGAGTTTTTAGCTTTACATATATGTATATATGGTACATATATTTAAATGGATATATATAAAAAACAAAAGAAGAAAAGTTAAAATGAATGTTTTCATTTCAAGAAACCTCAAAAATTTAGCAAATTATCCCTAAAGAACTTAGAAGAAAATATAAATCAATAAGCAGAAACCAATGAAATATAAAGTAGACATAAAAAAATTAACAAAGCCAAATACTGGTTATTTTAAATGATTAACAACTGATAAACTAGTAGCAAGATTAATTACAGAGAAAAAAATGAAAGAAAACACACAATAGCAACATTAAGAATTAAAAAATGGGATACAATTAGCAAACCTTTATTGAAAAGATAATAAGAGAATAGTATCCATAAAAATGTATGTACAAATAATAGGATTTTTTATGGACCCATAAATTTAACAACTTAGGTTGTATAGACAAATTTCTTTAAAAAACAAAACAAAACAAAAAAAAACATGATTTACCAAGCTGGATACAGGAAGAAATACACACACATACACACTTTTTTCTCCTGCTCAAACATTTGAGAGTAAGAGGTAGATGCTGCAACACCTCATCTCTAAATATTTAACATGTGTCTCCTAACCTGGGGTGGTCTTCTACATGACTAACTGTCATTATATCATTATATGAAAAAACAGCACTGTTGAATGAATATTGTTGAATATTTTAGATAATATTACTTTAACAATAACTACAGTCAAATTTCTTCATTTATCCCCAAATTTCTCCTAGTTAGCATTTCCCCATTCTAAGACCCAAACAAAAATTACAGATTACATTTAGTATTTATGCTTAATTTCCTTTGATTTAGTATAGATTCCTTCATCTTGTTTGCATTTTACATGACTTCAATATTTTGAAGTGCTGAGCCATCTTTCTTGTAGAATATCATGCATTCTGGAATCTTTCCACATAAATTAGATCAGGTTAACCGTTGTTGGCATGTGATTACACAGGTGAAAATACTTGACATCTTACTTCGAGTTGCCTCACTCTAGGAGACAAACATGTCAGCAGATCATATATCTGGATGGCAAATTTGATGACTTGTTTAGTATAGTACCCACCAAATTTCTCTTTTGCAGAGGTTCCTTTTCACTTTATAATTATTATATAATCTGTGAGGAGATATTTTCAGGCCTTTTGAATACCCTATTCTCCACCAACTTTTCATCCAATAGTTTTATCATCCACTGATGCACTTTGCCTGAATCAATCAATACAAAAATGTTTGCAAGATGGTAATTCTTCTAAACCTATCATTCTTTCTACATATATAGTTAGCTATCTCTTCTCACCAACTTCCCTTTTTGAGTAGCATGTAGGACATGTAGATTCTTTGTCATGTCATGTATTATAATTCAATACCACCATTATTCTTTATGCTCAAATTAGATGCTCAGCGTAGAAACCCATTTAAACCAAATCTTTGTTGCTATTGTTTTTAACATGTGTCCATTATTCTTGGAATGTCTCTTGTTTTCTGGTATGAAAAGCTATCCTAGGCTCATCTCCTTATTTATACATTCTATATTTGGAATCAGATATTTCCTTAAGGTGACTAATTCCTGTTAGTGGGACTGGGTTTCTAGGAATCACAATCTGCGCTACATATGCTTATGTGGTTGCTACTGTGGTTATTGTTAACAGGCTCTTTCAATAATCTGAGGTGCGGTATATGGTTGTAAAACTTAGGTGTTCACGTTGATATCTCTAACTAAAACCCAACACCACAGAGTTCTTCAATTTCACCCACTCCCTGCTTACACATCCTTCTTCCACAGTAAGAATCCTGATTTCAAACATCAAAATGTGTATTCATTTTCCCTATCTATATCACACACAAATTTCTTTTGTGATTTCTATATAAATAACCACCAGCACCTCAAACTTACAAGATTTCTTGGCAGTTCCTTTACACAATTTATATAATTTATGGTGTATTGTATATTATATTACTATAAATCTTCTATGTAACTGTCATAAACAATAAAAAGTAACATTTTTTACTTCTGTTTTCCTGGGAATTAGCTAACCAAATCCTTTCCTTGAATATCTCCTTCATTTCATAAAGCCCTCAGAGGATATATGTTGTGTATTTTTAACAGCATTTGTGTCTTAATTATATTGAGCCACCTATAAGAGAATTAAATAAAGCTAAATACCATTTCTTACACAACCCGTAGAAGTAGCTTCCTTAAAACAAAGAAGTAAGTAATAAATAAAACCTGAGAAATTGGGGCTCTAACATGAGAAGAAATGAAGGGTAGCTCCAGAATGGCATCCTTGCCACAGACCTTGGAAGCAGACCAAGCCAGCATAGAATCAAAGTATGGAGATAAAGGATATGTGGGGAGATTATCACCAGGCAATAAAAAGGATCAGATATGTTGTCAGACAAGTTATTGGAAAAATTTTATTGAGAATCAAATTACAGGGGTGATAGCGTAGAGAGACTTACCCAATGATTTAGAGAAATTGAAGTTTCATAACAAAAAGTTCTAAAGGAAAGAAAATATACTACTTTTACCTAATCATAGTATTATATTATTGAGCAATATTTTAACACTAAAAGGGCATATAAATTTATTGGGAGGAAGGAGGACAGCAGTAATTTAATTGTTTTAAAACCTCTGTCTACCATCAGAAGAAGTCAATAATGTCTGCAACTTATAAATCTGTATATTGTACTCTATACATAGTATTTTGAAAGATGAAGTTAAACATCAGGGAAAAAAATACCCTAAGTGTGTTTAAAGTTCTTTCTCATGAGAATCAAGATTTGGACTGCCATATATGAATGCTTTAAAAAACCATGCCTTTGTTTTAATAAAATTTAAATTGATTTTTAAATTTTACTTCTCTTCTCTATCTCTATGCTATTTCTTTCTTTCCTTTTTTTTTTTGCTTTTCTGTAACTGTGATTCAGTGGTGCAGTCACCATGCTATTTATTATTATTTCAAGCATCATTCACATGAACATCATTCTCAGATGCCACACACATGAAATATTTTCGACATATTTCTTACACAATGTGTAACCTTACCCTTTTGAGTTAAAGACTGATTGGTTTCAGGAGATGTTATTCTCATTCTGAACCTGAAGTACACATAGTTCAGGGAGGAAGAAGGGTGGATGGCTGAGTTGGGTGGATGGCTGAGTTGGGTAGCTGGCAGCCTTTATGGAGGGTTGCATCCACACTCACTTCTGAAATGTTGTGAAATGTGTTATTGACTTTAGTCAGGGATCTATGTTTCTCCCATGTTGGCATATATTTGGACTCAAATTGTTCCCATAAATCAGTAGGAAGCACTGGAAACTTATGACCCTTACCATTCTTTCTTCTCTTAGAAGATCTGTGATGCTGATTATAAACATACACTGCAAAGTTTCACTAGGGTGTTCACCCAGTTGCTTCTTTCACCCTTTGGCTTGTGCCTGTTCGAATTCGAAGATTTGAGAAACAGTAGTATGAATTTTATTTATTCAGTGACTTTATCTACTATCACCTCTGAAAAGTGGAGACAGGATGAGGAATTATGCCATATCATAGGTGAATTTTTGGTTCTTTTCCTTCGACTGCTACTTTCAGAGTGTATGGCCTGAAGACTGGAAATGTATCCTTTCTCCTTTTATTTTTACTGATGCTTGTGCTTTTTCTTTGCCTTTATACTTCTGGATTTAACTATTTATTGGTGTTCTTTTGTTAAAGCCAGAAATAATTAACTTGTCATTGCTCTTCAAACTTTCCATGTAAATCAAACATATTTTTAAGACAATAAATCTACAAGTCAAGACAGGTTGTAATTAATTATTGTATTATTTATTTGTTATAGTTGGAAGAAATTTTCTTCCCAGGTAAGATTTGACTTAGGGTTGATTCAGTTTTTAGTTGGGGTAATCCTTTGGTTTATTATTCAAATTTGGAGATATTCAATCATTAAAGTGGGCAGAATTAATAGACATACTAGAACAATATGTGAGAACGAGGTTTGTCTGGGATACACCAAGCTACATGTGGAAAATTAATATAATATAATATAACAATACATAATGTAATATGTAATATATAATGTAATGTATATAATATATTCAAGGTATAGTGGAATATGGAAGTGGTTTGCAGTTACTTTTGTGTATGCCTAAGTAATTGTTGGTCATCCCAAAGGAAGCATGACTTTCAGTAATATGCCTACTACCCACTGTGCCAACTTACCCAGAATCATGACCTAAAGGTGCATGACCAGAGATCATAATGCATTGTGTTGTATCTAATTCAATGTTTTTAATTTTGTAATGACTTATTCTCAGTAGGTGGCTCTCAAAGTCCTTTCAGCTTCGGGTTTCACAAAACCTGGAACCATCCTTAAGTGTGGCCTAATTGTTTTGGGTTCAGTCTCATTTCCAAAACCAACTCTGCTGTGTATTGCCCATATAAACCTGGGCAAGATACTTAATTCATCTAAGATTCAATTTTCTCATCTGCAAAATAAGAATCCAATCACCTACCACATGGGATTGTTTTATGGGTTAAATAGTTTGTAAATGTTTAGATCAATGCCTAGCAATATTAAGCAATTTAAAAATTAGAGTTATTTTAACAATTACTAAGCAAATAAAAACAAAACCCGTAATTTGATGACTGATCCCACCCTGGGAATTCTTTCAGTAGTACCTCTGCCTGAAGCTGAAAAGGCCAAATCGGGGAAGCAAAAGGAAGAAAGATATTAACAGACTAGTCAAATTCATCAACTATTGTATTTCTTCCTTGCTGCTTTTCATTTTCTCCGGCTATGTTATGATTTCTTCAAAACTTTGAAAAGAGCAGTAAACTTTCCTGAGTACTAAAGTTCAGTCACTTCTGTTCAGAGCTAGATTAATAAAAATGGGTGATGTGGCCAGGAAAATAGAGTCCCACATAACACAGAACAAGAATCGCCCTTGTTGCCTTAGATATGTAAAAATTGTCATCTACTGTACCTCATATTCTCAGAATATTTGTTCTACTTTAGTTAGTGAGTACAGAAGAAAAGCACTTTTTATTAATAAAATTGACATACAGAAATATATTTCCTCATTCATTTTCACTGGTTGAGAGGGGGCCAAAGACTTGAAAAGATTTGGAGAAGTATTTTTTATCCCTTTGTGCTGTTTGGTTTCTCTTCTGAGCTTGCGATTTTACAAACAAATAAACAAAGAACTAACATTTGTGGAAGTCTAATGGTCTACTAAAGGCTTTGAAATTCCAACTCCTTCATTTCCTGCAAATGGACTGCTCAATATGTTGATCACTTTCAGAATTTTAGTTACATGTAGAATGTTTGTTTATTACCTCTTTCAACAGAGCCAATTTGGATTTTGGCAATTATGTGAGAATTTGCATGCTGAAACCTGGCAGAGATCTAGTTCAAAATATTTTTGAATGAATGGATGATTTAATGACTAGCTGAATAAATAAATGGAATAAATCTTTTCAGATATATTTTCCATAAAACTGGATAAAATGAAAATTTAACTCTCCCACACTGAGCTATGAAATATTTCATTCAGATGTGCTTTCTTGCTTCCATTTTATAGAATATTTTAGGTCTATTTTTACTTCAAAAGAAAATTATGCAAATCACATTTAATCACTCTATAAAACAGTTCTGAATGAAGTGTTTCTAGTTATTCACAATTAGTTTGATAGCTAAGGTTATTAAACCAGTTTTCATGCTTATTTCATTTTGCTAGTTTATTCATTCATTTGCAATTCTTGAGGTTTTCATAGTAATTAAAGGGAGGAAAATTATTTATAATATATTGAAATACTCTTCGTTAAAATAATTCTTTACCACTGTCCCTATTTGCCTCAAAACCAGACATACAAATAAAACCTCTATGGATAATTTTAATTAGTGTTATTTGAAGTACAGACAAATATTTAATTCAGAGAGGTTTTGGTAAAAAAAAAATAGAAGAATAATTAGTCCTTCATTTTTTTTAACCTATGGCAATTTATGAGTTTAGCTATAAATTTGAGTACCTGGATCCCTATATTTTAATTGTCCTATAACTTACACAAGTTGAGATTATTCATAACCTTATTGAGAAAATACAAATAAATAATTTTTAATCTTGGTAAGCAATATTTCTGAGTATTCTAATGTCAACTCACCATTTCTTTCCCACCATTATCCTCCCACCTGTACATGCACAAGCAATGCACACATGTGCACACACACACGCACACACACACACTTGAGCTAAGAAACTCCTTTTCCTTCTGTTTTCGAGAGTTAAATTTTCTAGTCATACGGGTACTCTACTTAGTAGAGTACATAACTTTTCTTTGTTTATGAATCACGTATGCTTTGGTGCTGGGGTAATAACTTGCTTAGATAATATATTTTACCTAAATACATTACACCAGAGTTTCTAAGAAGAGCAAACCTCAATAAATATTTAAGTCATTTGGGGAATGTCTCAGCCCTTTAAGGATTTTTAGTGTGTGCCAACCTAGATCTCCTCTCTTGAACATAGAGCTAACAATGCTGGGGGTGTTACCCTCACAAGCTGCAGCAGAAACGTAAGATGGAGAAGTGCTTTTTGAAGAAGGATTTGGGAAGGTTGTCTTTGCCTAAATGAGCAAACTCAGAAATACTCAAGGGAGACCTACAAAGTTTTAAAAAAGAATTGCATTGGCTTGGACTACAAAATGCAGAAACACTCCAAATGAAAATGGGTCTAGGATCCCCAAACTTCTGCAGCCAGGAAATGGACTAAGAAATCTACAACTATAGATGTTTGCATCTCCCCAAAATTCATATGTTGAAACCTAACCCCCAGTAAATGGTATTTGGAGGTAGGACCTTTGGGAGGTGTTTAGGTCATGAGGGTGAAGCCCACATGCTCATCAAAGAGGCCCCAGAGAGCTCTCTTGGCCCTTTTGCCATGTGAGGACACAGCAAGAAGATGAACATCTATGAAGCAGGAAGTGGGCTTTCACCAGACAGGGAATCTACCAGTGTCTTGATCTTGGACTTCCCAGACTCCAGAACTATGAGAAATAGATTTCTGTTGTCGATAAACTATCCATCTAGTCCCTGATATTCTGTTACAGCAGCCCAAATGGACTCAGACACCTATTCATCTGTAAACAGGCTATCTTTTATGGAAAAAGAAGAATAACTTAAACATTGAGAAGGTAGAACCTAGAGGGTAGAGCCAAGAGATACAGGAAATACTAGTGGAGAGTAGGAGGACTGAGTCCTAATCAAGGAACTGCCACTCGATTGCTCAGCACATTTCATAATCGCTACAGAATAGCAACTCCTCTGTGCCTCTTGCCTTTCTCTTTTTTGAATGAGAGTATCAATAGTGACTATCCTACTCTTGTCCCACCATTGCATGTAGGGTGCATGACACAGGGGGAGGCAGATAACTTATCTCCTTAATTTATAGGCCTTTCCAACTAAAGGAGCTGTACTTGAGAAACTGTTCTCCAAGGAACACACTTCCGCACCTGGATCTAGTTTAGATGATGAGGTCCTAAACGTTGAGCTGCTGCTGTAGGAAGAAGAGACTTTGGGGAGTTTTGGAAGAGGATGAGCACATTTTGAATGTGGAAGGAACATAAATCATTGGTGCCCAGAGCACAATCTATAATGTTCTTCCTCCAAAATGGCCTGTGATGATAGTAGCCTATTGGAATTTACAAATTTAAATCGTCTCCTCCTACATAGAATCCTGGCTGGCTGCCCAATGTGAGTAATAGGATGCACATGTACATTATTAAGAGTACTAATAGACCTGCATATGTGAATACAGTTATACACATTTATTTCAATTCAAGGCTACGTGATGAAGGCAAAGAAGCCTCCATGTTGGTTACTCTCGCATCATCACTCTGGAGAGACTTGTCCTCAGTGTCAAAAGGGCATGCAAGCAGCCCATGGTGAGGCTTAATAGAGAGTAAACCATTTGCCAGACATATAAATTGGACACTCCAGCCTTAGTGAAGCCTTTAAATAGCTACAAACTCAGAAGAAACTCTAAATAGAAGTTCCCCCACTGAATCATCCCTGAATTCATAGCCCATACATGCTGTAAAAGATAATAGAGGATTTATGGTTGCTTTAAGTCACTAAGTTACGGGATGATGTGTGAGGCAGCTCTAGATAACTAACATAAATTCTTACTCTATGACGTCATTTATATAAAGTTTTAAAACATGCCAAATGAAATTCTAAGACTTAGGGTTGCATACACTTGGTTGCATACTTTTTTATAAAAGATGAACTAGTGGTATTCTTTGCAAACAGGGAGAATCTTGCATGTTCAAATATTATTGTATGTCACTGTACATTGCAATAAACATTTTAATTAAAATAAAAGGTAAATTGCAATACAGGCTAATATATTTTATGTCTGATGTATTTTAGAGACTAAGGGAAAATTTGCTAGGGGTAAAAAAAGACCATATTTGAATCCTGACAGAAAATAAGAGTTACATAAGGAAAGAAAAATGGGAAATGAGTTTAATTGAATAAGGAATGGAAGGAAGTTTCTAGCAGATGAAATTCAAGGGCCCCATGCCAAAAGAGAGTTTGTGCCTTCTTCTGCAGTCACTCAAGAGGTATTGAAAGATTTTAAGCAGACAGGATAAGATCAGACTATGCTTCAGAAAGGAAAAAATCTGGTGATGGGGTGGAGAGTAGACTGGGAGATGTCAGTGGAACAGAGAGATCAATGAGGAGATTGTTGGATGGAATCTCCTACTGAGAAATCATGAGGACTTGAATTAAGAATCTGGCAGTAGCCATGGAAAGTCTTCCCCATACCAGTTAATAGCAACTTTATCCTTTTAGTTTCTGAAAGCAAACCCATGAGTGTTATTGGCTGTTCTTCCCATTTTTCACACCTCAGATCCAATACTTTGGCAAATTCTGTCAGCTTTCCTTTCAAAATATATCCAGAATTGGACTACTTCTCACCAGCAACCCTGCTGCCACTTTCATCCAAGTCAATTCAGATTATTACCTCAGTTCAGATTATTGCAATAATCTCATAACTGGTGTTCCTGCTTCTGTTGCTGCCCTCCTTCAGGCTATCTGGAGTGACTCTGTTAAAAATCAGATTATGTCAATCCTCTGCCCCAACCTTCCAATGGCTTCCAATCTCACTGAAGGTGAAAGTCAGAGTCTTCTCAGTGGCCCTAAACACGATGGCCTTCACAAACTCTCTGACTCCCACCCTAGTTTACTTCACAGTAGCCACACCGATTGTCTTGCTCTTTCTCTAATACTGAAGATGCTACCTCTGCCTCAGGGATTTTGCAATCTCTGTTCCCCTCCCTTCAGTGCTCTTCCATCAAACATCTGTAAGTCTCATTCACTTGTCACTTTCAGGCCTTTCCTCAGGTATAACTTTCTCAGAAAAGTGTATCCTAAGCAACTTATACAAAGTTACAGCCCTGGGGTGCCTGGGTGGCTCAGATGGTTAAGTGTCTGCCTTCGGCTCAGGTCATGATCCCAGGGTCCTGGGATCAAGTCCCACATCAGGCTCCTGGCTCAGTGGGGAACCTGCTTCTCCCTCTCCTCTGCCTCTCTCCCTGCTCAAGCTCTCTCTCTCTCTTTCTCTATCTCTATGTCTCAAATGAATAAATAAAATCTTAAAAGAAAAAATAATTACAGCCCTTCCAATTTCCTTTATCTCCTTCCCTACTCTATTATTGGTTTTAGATATTACTCCATATACTTCACTTAATTATATTGTTTATAACCTGTTGCCCCATCTCTATCCATGGAGCTGGGAATTTGTATACAAAGCACGTAGTATAAGGTGAGGCACATGGTAGGTATTCAATAAATATTTGTTGAATGAATGAATGGATTAAGAAGTCCCATTTTAGTATAATTGGAAACATGAATGCAGACAGGGAATAAATCAAGGATGGCTTCCAAGTTTTGTCTTTATTAGAACTGTGTATGACCTCTCTCTACCATAAACAAATTACTTTTAGTCATAGGTCCTGAAAGGTCCATGTCAATTAATTCAGAAATAAATGTCTTAGGAAAAGGAAATTTTCAATCAAATTTAAGCTCCAAATTTAAGTCTTTGATCGTCACACCTTCCTCCACCACACTAACCTTTTATAACTACATGACAATAGATAGGGTAAAAAGGGAAAGAGCTTGGAATTAAAATACCTGGGATCCTTATTCTATTTCTGTTATAATTTAGGAACCTTGCCTAAACTCCATATCTATGAAAAAACCAAACAAAAACAGTTAAATATATCTGTTCTATCTAATTTTCATATTATGTTGCAAAGAAGAAAAAGAGTGTCATATAATATACCCATTAAAATCTGGAAAGGTTTTGCATTCATGCACAATAATTTTTAAAAAAATATTTTGTTTCTAAGAAGTCTAACACACTAATGTGTTATGCCAGGTACATAATTATAAATGAAGAATTTCCAGGCAGTTATTACAATAATGCAAAAGTTCTCAGAACTAAGCTCTCCATAGTAATAGTCAAAGGTGATAGTCAAAAGACTTTGTTCCTCCTCATTGCAAAATCATTTCTTTCTTTGTTTATGATTTTATTCATTTATTTGACAGAGAGAGAGAGCGTGCACGCACTCAGAAGCAAGGGGAGGAGCACGCAAAGGCAGAGGGACAAGCACGCTCTACTGAGCAGGGAGCCTGACACGGGGCTCGATCCCAGGACCCTGAGATCATGGCCTGAACCAAAGGCAGCTGCTTAACCAATTGAGCCACCCAGGCACCCCGGCAAAATCATTTCTTAATGATCTACATTGATTATCATCAATTTAAGTAAAATGCTTTGCTTGTGTTACCCCATTATATTTTCCTTAAAATCCCTGTAACCTTTAAAAGATTCTATTGTGTCTTTATGTATTTGTCAAAACTAAGAAATCTGAAAGGAAAAAAATGTCTACATTGCCTATAGTAAGGCAACTTTTCAGTGAACTATAGGTCACTGAAAAGATCAGCAAAATATCAATATTACAGAGTTGTCTGGAAAAGTCTTATTATGAATTTTTAGCCAGGAATTCAGAGTTAAATTATTGGGCTCCTGACATAAGAGAATCTCTCCCAAGAATAAAGTGCGACCGTCTCCATATGGATAATGAATACCTGGTATAAACCAAACCAACCCTTCAAATGCATCTGTATTGCTTCCAGTGATTAAAGATCATTTGTTCTCCCATATATTTTTACACTGTAATATGCATTTACATGTAATTAATACATTCTGGGATAAGTTCCTGGTTTATCATAAAGATCTGAGAGCTTCAACAAATTCCATAATTTAAGGGTTTTTAAAAAGTAATAATTAAAGGCATTTTCAGAGGTTTGTTACCGGTACAAAAATCCTACACGCACTTGTTTTGTTTTACCCATACTGTTTTCAATTTTTTTTTTTTAATTTTATTATATTAGGTTAATCACCGTACATTTCAATTTACTTTTTACTTAGTACACAAAATACTAAGGTTTATAACCTTCTGAAGTAAATTTAAATAAATCAGTGGAACATATTGCCTAAAAATAAAAATATAACAAATATGGCCATGCAACAAAGAACTCTGAAAGCAAAAGCAAATGGCCAAGTTCGAAGCTATGAGAAGACATGTAGAATCTTCAGAATGCTTTTTGAATATGTTCTAATAATATTCACCTTAGCAGTTAGGTCAGAGTGCATTCTCACTGAAGTGTGTATGAACTCTTTTGTGATCTATCAAATATATCTAAAGATGTCCAGGGCTTGGATATTTATATAATTTCTCTCATCTTTAAAAATTAAAATCATTTTAGCAGTGCATATCTAAGTTTTGTATTGTTATTGTAAACGAACCCCTAGAACCATCATAAATTGCTGGTTAGAACCTCTCTCAAGTGATCTGGCAATTTGTTTTAAAGTTGAACATTTACATATCATATGACCTAGCGATTCTACTAGATGTTTACTTAAGGGATATGAAAATATTTCCACAAAGGACTTGTATAAAAATGTTCATAGCAACTTTTTTCATGATAGCCTCCGATTTAAGAAAAAAATGACTGTACATGAAGAGGAGAATAAAGAGAATAAAAAGATCACTTGAAATATTTTCATATGATAAAATATTACTTAGCAATAAACAAGAATAACTTAGTGATTCACAAACAACATGGATGAATCTCAAAAACATTATGTTGAGTGAAAGAAGTCAGACACAAAGAACATGTCATAGGATTCCATATATCTGAAGTAGAACAGAAAAACTATCCTATTTTGATAGAAATCAAAAGAGTGGGGGCCAATTGTGGGTGGTGGTTGACTGGAAGAAGGTATGAAGAAACAGTATGGGATGATGGAAATTTCTGTAACTTCATTGAGAGGGTGTTTACAGGGTGTTTATATACTTATCCAAATTCCTTGAATCACATACTTAAGATATGTACACTTCACTGTGTATACATTCTATTTCAATGAAAAATAAAAATGTCAGGTGACAGGTATGAAGACATACACTTTCTCACGCATTTTACAAAGGTAATTGAAATCAAAATTCTTAAAATGTACATAATTATTTGTCCTAAAGAATAATTGTAAGTGCTTGATGGGGTGCCTGGGTCGCTCAGTTGGTTAAGCGTCTGCCTTCAGCTCAGGTCATGATCTCAGGGTCCTGAGATTGAGCTCCACATCAGGCTCCCTGCTCAGCGGGAAGCCTGCTTCTCTCTCTCCCACTCCCCCTGCTTGTGTTCCCTCTCTCGCTGTGTCTCTCTGTCAAATAAAGATTTTATTTATTTATTTGAGAGAGAAAGAATGAGACAGAAAGAGAGCATGAGAGGGGGGAGGGTCAGAGGGAGAAGCAAACTCCCCGCTGAGCAGGGACCCCCCCCCGAAGCAGGACTCGATCTCGGGACTCCAGGATCATGATCTGAGCCAAAAGCAGTCGCTCAACCAACTGAGCCACCCAGGCACCCCGTAAAATCTTTAAAAAAAAAGTAATTTTAGGTGCTTGAAATTTAAAAAAGCTCTATTTATTAACTTAAACATCATTTATATATTAGTGAAAGTTGCAGCAAAATTAAACCCTTATTCATATATTAGAATATTAAGTATCCCTTAAAAATCTTCCTTCCTGAGTGTTTAGTAATGTATTATATTATATCAATAAATTAATATACATCAGTATCATATATTAATAATATAATGGTATATTATCATTGTTAATACAAATTATATACATCTTAGATTATTAAATAGAAAAGGAACAGATTGAGCATCATAGCGCCATGTGAATAAATGCAGAATAGCCAGATATATGAGCGTTTAAATGAACCTGTATGTGTGTACATAGGATTATGAGCCCACATCCATGTATAGTGAGCCCATATGGAATCATCCTGAACATATTGTTTTGCAATTTCATTTTTCAGTACCATTTCACAACTTTTCTATTGACTGTTTTATTTTACTATGTGTGCTGACTGCATTGTACAATGTTTGGCAGAATATACCCTTAAAGTTTGCTTATCACACAAAGTATCCTCAGTAAATATGGCACTTCTCTAAACTGCTATAGTTCTCTGTGCTTACGATTTGCACTGGGCCTGGTTTGCCTTTTGCTTGTAATATAGTTGATAAGATCCTTTGGCAACATACTTTCTTTTCATGTCCAGTGGGAGGGAGAGAAAGAAATCTAATCCTGGAATAAATGTCTTCTCTTTGGGATTTTTCTTCCCAATCCCACTGGTTGTACTATTCAAAGTCAGGACCAGCCCCTGTATTGCTGAGAGTTTGCAGTGGAAAAATACATCCCTAATGGCTTAAAACTGAGTTCCTGTTCTAGTTTTTGGGAAATTCTTACCATAATTGACTTAAAAAATTAGAGCACATCTCTGCAGCTAGGGCTGGCATCAGACTCTAGCTTTGACTGGGTTAGAATTCCAGCTTTGTTATTGTTACCTGTGAAAGCTTGGCAGATTACTTCACCCTCTTGGTGAATCGGGGATAATGATAGCATCTCATAGAATTTATGAGGATTAACTACATTTGAAGTACATAAAACTGATCTGGCATACATAGGAGCTCCATAACATAGCTATTACACTTATGTTTATTACCATGAGAACTATAGAGCTGTGGGTGGCACAAGTAAGTCCCAAACAAATTTACACTTCGTTAGGTAGAAAGAATTATATGCTGGATAGTTAACCAAGAGTAGTTACTACAGATAAGTACCTTCTAACATAAACTATTGAAAACTAAGAGATGAATTATTATTTTAAAAGATGGCCAAGGTTGTTACTCAATATGTAATTTATAAAAATTATTTTGATTACGTTAACCAGTGAATCCTTGGTTAGTCATTCAACTATTCGGTCAAAATGGTGCTCATATGTCCCTCCGTATTGTTCTATATAAAAGGGCAAAATGGTAATGAGCAATTTTAAATGTGAGTCACACAAGATAATAAAATAAATTCCTACCATTCATCTGGATGTTTCAGTTGATCATTTTAGAGGACTAAATATAAATTCATTGGAAAAATGAAAGAAAATAAGGCTTTCAATATATATGGCTGCCTTTGCTAGGAAGAGTTATAGGTTAAAATCAGTTACTCAAAAGAAATGAATTTGTTAATTAAAAATGAGTAAAAACCTAAAAGATACAGATATGAATAACTTCTCAATCATTTATTTACTTGTGTAAGGCTTTATTAGCTAAAAGATAAGTATTCATCAAAGGATAATGGAACTGCCTTGTTGGCTTAAACCAATCTTAATCTCTGGGAACTAGATGCACAGATGGGAAAATAGCAGCTAACAGTACCTCTCATGATGTACTTCTAAGCTTATAAATAAATTAAAGCTTATTCCTCAAATGTCACAAAGAAATAACACAAACATTTATATAAAATAAAAATATTTAAGTAATATTCAGTTATTGCTAACAAATAGCATACTGATTTCTATACTCTTCCATAAGGGTAATTCTATAAGTTTTCAACATTCTCCCTCATTGAAATGATGCTTTATTTTGTGTACTTGCTCATGTGGACTCTTAGTATAAAATAAATAGATAATATATAAAATGGTTCTATAGAATTATGTCATTCATTGTTGAGCTTGGCAGTTGTGTTACTGTGTTTGAATAGGTCACATTTTATTCAGTGCCCAAAGATAGATTGCCTGGGTAAATGTCTAAATTACAACTGATAGTCTTTTGGGGAAATACTTTGTGTTTAAGGGAAATAAGATTTGAAAATTATTTAACAGACCATTGAATGTGTATTATTGATCCAAAAGAATAATAATTTCAAACTGTTTTAGCTGAATTTTAATTGATTTTATAAAAGATTTTTATATTCAATAAGCACTTTTTACTTAATAAGATGCATGTCTTATTGCACATTAATGTCTCCTTTTTGAAATATTGTTTATTTGAATAGTTACCTTGTCTAGAATGAGATCAAATGAAATATTTGCATGTGGGAGAAAATCTTGTGGAACAAGCCCTTCATTTATTCAAAAAATGTGAATAAACCAGTTACTGTAGCAGTCACTGAAGTTACAAAAATCCAAAAAGTCCAGTCCCTTAAATAACTTGGAGTTTGATGCTGAGAATTTTTAAGATTGTACAACAAAATATCTTAATAAACTTTATGTAGGGAAGGCTTTTTTTCCTTTACTGGGTGTGTGTGAGGGAGGGAGGACTAATCCATTGTGGGTTGGACCAACACAATTTTTTATTATTTTTTTATTTTTGAGAAGATTTTACTTATTTATTTGAGAGAGAGAGAATGAGAACACAAGCAGGGGGAGAGGCAGAGGGAGAGAGAGGGAGAAGCAGACTCCCCGCTGAGTGTGGAGCACTATCCCAGGACCCCAAGATCATGACCCCAGCTGAAGTCAGATGCTTAACTGAGCCACCCAGGCGCCCCCAAACACAATTTTTTGAATGTTTTAAAACAATATAGAAATTGAGAACTTAGAAAAATGTATTGCATGAAACTGACCAGGGAAATTGACATTTCAAATAGATTGAAAACTCTAATTAGTTAATAAAATAGGGTCATTTTCTTTTCCACATTTCTCAGACATCACTACCCTTTTACAAGTATATAAACCAAGGGCCACAGACTGTTTCATAGGACAGTTTCTGCCCTCATAAATTATCTATTATCCTGTGAATTGGAAATAACACAATTTGTTAATGATATACTTTGAATCTCATTAGAGAGGGTATTTTTTTGTTTGTTTGTTTGGTCAAGAACTCTGTTTTATTCTATCTAGGCTTGGAACCTCAACAACTGCAACCAGAGTTGAGACAGAACACTCTCAGTGACTGTGTCAGGACCCCTTCTCTACTGCAATTGCTAACTCCCTAAATCTGGATCTCTTTGACTCCATGAGCTACTTCAAATGCTCACGTTCAGTCCATCATCATACGTAGCACACTCTCATGTGTTTTCTTTTTCTCATAAACTTCCAAATCTCTTCATTCCCACTATCACTACTGCAGCCCTGAAATGTATCATTTCCCTTTTAGATTTCTGGTGCAGACTTTATTTTTATTTCCATTGTTCCAATGCTGTTCCTGTCCAGTTCATACAGGATACAGTCAATAGAAACATTTCTAGAAATAAAGCTGATGCTGCCTAAGCTTCTTAGATAATGTTCACATTCCCCAACGTTGCCTTCAAGGAGCTTTATAATCGTGGTTCCTGTTCCCTGATCTTATGAGTCTCTGTCACATCAAAGCCCTTATCCAAGTTCATCTAACTGTGACTTTTTGTGAGCCCCTCAAGATACTGTGTCTCTGTGTGTGTGTCTGTGCTGCCAGGGTCTAAAAAAAAAGGTGTTTTTTTTTTAATTTTTTATGTAAAAATTTTTCATACTGGTAGGAAATTTAAGAGAACATGGTTACAGATAAGTGTGTACCCTTCAGCATAAATGAACAAATTTACAAATCAACAAACTAACATTTTGCAATGTGAGATATTTGATCTGCGATTCAAGTTCTCATTTATTTCCCTCTCTAATCCCATCTCTTTCTCTTTCCGTCACTGTACTGAAATGGCTAAATCTTTTCCATCTATATTTTTACTACATACTTATACATTCACATAAGACTGTAAGCGTGTCAACTTCCAGTTATAAAATGAGTAGGTCCTAAGGATCTAATGCATGATTATAGTTAGTAATACTGTATTATATCCTTGAAAGATGCTGAGAGTAGATCTTAAATGTCCTCACTGCAAAAAAAAAAAAAAGATAATTTTATGACATGAGGGTGTGCTATCTAGCATGTTGATAATCATTTTGCAATAGATAAGTATATCAAACAAGTATTTTTGTTGCATGTCAGTTTTATCTCAATAAAGCTAAGAAAAAAAAAAAAGACTATCAAAGAATATTCCAGAAGAATAGCAACCCCTTTTGTTTTGTTCCATGTCACATCCCAATACATAAAATGGAGCAACACATGAAACACATAAACAGATATGTTTCCATGATATACATGTAAATATATGTTTACCTCTTTAATGATTCAGAAGAGCCCAGAAGTCGTAGACCTACAGTTCAGTGGATGATTCCTGAGTGAGCAGGCCCGTGCCGTCACCGCACAGATCAAGTATTAAACAACGGGAGTGCTGCAGAAGCTCCTCTCTTGCCTCTACCTTAAATAACGAGACTATACTGATTTCTCAAACCATAGATTAGTTGTGCCTGTTTTAGAACTTAAGATAAATCAAGTCGTGCAAGTATTATTCTTTTGGACTGTATTTCTTTCTGCCAACATTATATTTGTCACATCCACCTATGTTCTTACATGTGAGAGTCATTCATTCATTTTCATCACCGTGATATGGGTACATGAGAGTCACTTTATTCCTTGACCAAAGTAATTGATGGTGCTATCCTCTTCTGGGATGTGTGGTGTGTATGGGTGTGCGTGTCTATTGGGTACACACCTATCACTGAGAACGTTGGGCTATAGGGATTGTGTACATTCAACTGGAAGAGGTAATGTCAGCTTTCAGATGTGACTTTACCAAAATAAAGTCCCATGAGTTGTGTTTGAGGGAGTTCCTATAGCCCCATGTTTTTACTGGCACTTGGCATTAACATTCTTTTCACTTTTACCATTCTGATAAACAAGTAATCCTATTAATTATGAAAAAGTTTTATTTTGCTTCTCCCTGATGAGCACCTTTTCATGTATTTATTGCTCATTTGAATATTCTCTTTTGCAAAACAGGTATTAAGGTTTTTGTCCAATTCTCTATTAATACTTTTCTAATTGACTTGAGTTTTTTATATATTTCAAACATGAGCCTTTTGTTGGTATCATGTATTTAAAATATTTTCTCCTAACTTCTACAAGCTTACTGTTGTATTTTGATAAAAGAATTTAAATTTGACAAGATCCATTATGCTATTCTTTTCCTTTTGTTTAGTGCCACCCGTGCCCCATTTAAAAACTATTTTGGGACTTAATTTTTTCCATTTCAAGGTCATAAATTTCATCATGAATATTATTTTGTAGAAACGTAAATTTTCACTTGGACATTCAGATCGATAACACAGCTAGGATTAGTTTTAAAATATCATGTGAAGCTCTACTACATAGGAGTCAAATTTCTTTTTTATCCCTATAGCTATCGAGTGGGCACAGAATCATTTATCTGAAGAATTATCTTTTGAGGTACCACCATTTAAATAAATATAGTATGCAAAAATAAATAAATAAAATAAATAAATAAATAAATAAATAAGCAAAATGCTCATGGACTGTAAAGATATCAACTCTTTTAAATTCATCATATTGATCAGAACAATCTGAATAGTACCTGAGCAGGTAATTTTGTGGACATTGGCAATCTGAACTTAAAATTTCTATGAACATGCAAAGAGCCCAAGTAGTCTAGACAATTAAAAAAAAAAAAAAAGAGTGAATTTAGAAAACTTATACTACCACATAGAAAGACCCATAAAAGATTTATAGTAATAAAGGCAGGACAGTATTGGTGAAATGACAAATAGTCCATTAGGACCAAATAGAGAATACAGAAACAAACCCACACATATGTGATTTTTCAATTTATGACAAATATGGCAGACACTTCAATGCAATGGAGAAACTTCTATATTTTTTTTTTTTTTTTACCAACCACTTACCGTAAATCAATTTCAGATGAATTGTAGATCTTTGCGCAAAAGGTTAAAACAATAAATCTTTTAGAAGAAAACAGCATGGTTTTCTTGAGCAATCTTAAAGAGTTCTTGGGGCGCCTGGGCGGCTCAGTCGGTTAAGCGGCTGCCTTCGGCTCGGGTCATGATCCCAGGGTCCTGGGATCGAGCCCCGCATCGGGCTCCCTGCTCAGCGGGGAGCCTGCTTCTCCCTCTCCCTCTGCCTGCCTCTCTGTGTACTTGTTCTCTCTCTCTATCTCTCTGTCAAATAAATAAATTTAAAAAAAATCTTAAAAAAAAAATAAAGAGTTCTTAAATAGAACTTTAAAAAAGTGCTAGCCATAAATGATTAGACTGCATTATGAAGGAGAAAAGGCAGGTTTTCAAGTGGGAAGAAATATTAACAAAACATGCATTAGAAAAAAACAAATCGAGACTATAAAATCAATACCTACAAACAACAGGATAAACACAACCGAGTCAATAGAAAAATGGCAAAATATTGGAATAGGTAACTTCAAAAAAAAACCTGAATGGCCAACTCACATATGAAAACTTGCTTTATTTTAATAGTGAGCCAGATAGTGAAAACCTACAGTATGATACACTGTGCATCTACTCAAATGGCTAAAATTAAAGTGCAGTCAAAATCACATACAGGTGAGATGTAGAGAAACTGTAATTCTTGTACATGGCTGATGAGAGTGTTAATTTGTCCAACACTTTGGAAAACAATTCATCGGTATCTATGAAAGCCAAACATACCAACTCAGTGACCCCAAGGTATGCGCCCAATGGAAGAAAGTAGGTATGTTCAGCAAAACACATGTGAGAGAATGTTCATAACAGTCCCAAATTAAAAATAACACCAACAGTCATCTACAGAAAAAAATAATTAAATAAACTGGGATATACTCATATGATGGTATAATATTCAGTAATAGAAATGAACAAACCATAATTAGTCACAAAAACATGCATAATCTCACAAATGTAGCATTGAGTAAAAGAAGCTAAATACACATAAATATGTATTGTATGGCTCCATTTATATAAAGTTCCAAATTTGGAGAATCTAACCTATGCTGTTAGAAGATAGTCCCTTGGCTACCTTTGGGGTTGTCAGGGGCAGGGGTGGGGTTCCAGGAGAGTCTATGGAGTAATAGTAATATTTTGTGTTATTCACAGTGCTGGTTACACAGGTTATTCACTCTATAAAATTCATAAACTGAACACTTATGATTTGTGCACTTTTCCATAAACAGTTTATCCTTCATTAACAGTTTACTATCACGAATGGGGACAACCCATTTTGATTTTTATGTTGGCCTTCTCGGTGTTTATTTTAGCATTGAGGTAAAACCCTTGAGAAGCCCGGTGTTGCCATTGGAGGCCAGAGCATCAGCTTTGAGAACTCAGGAGCATGAGGCCAGGTGCCCTTGTGCAAAGCCTGCAGTTTCAGTCAGCCTCCCTTCACAAAGAACAACCTAGACTCCTACACGTTCCAGCCTGACATTGGACAGGACTGTCATCTCCATCACGAGCCAACACTTTATTAAATCTTTATATTCCGAAACTTAGAAAATAGGCCTTGAGATAATTGAACAACAACACATCCCTCTTTTTGTTCTCCTTTTGAGATCTAGCTACTTAACCAAGGGTTTGCGCCAGGAGAATCTTCACATTTGACGACGACAACGCGCTCACAGACTCTGTCCTAAGAGCTCCTTTCAGGAGGGAATATTACAAAGGCATTGATTACACCCTGAACGGCTTAATTTTTATTTGACCGAAGCACAAAGTGTCTCCTTTAAGAAAGGCTTTCTGTATTCAATAGGATGAAGCCAGAGCTCCCCAGCAGACGGGCTTTTGAGGATGCAGCTCTTAGCAGCATGGAGCCTGCGTCATCCTGCTGTGAACATATTCAGAGCAGCCTCATGAAAGTCCCGGGCCGGCTGGGCCAACAGCTGCTCACTGGCAATGAAGCCCCAGTCCTGACAGCACCCTGTTTTCGGTGCCCCACGCCATCTTTTTATAGTATGGGGCTCTGTCGCCATGAGGGCGCATCGCCAGGAAGGGATTGATTAAGCAGACAGCGACTAGACATAAATAGCACCTCGTTACGTGGACACCTATTACATGCACAAATAACAGTCCTCTATACCATAGAGCCGGGATATTTCAATTGCGTACAAAGCAGAGCACGGCCCCGATGCCTGAACGATGTGAATTCACTGGAAAACCCATGTTTACAGCTGTAAAAAAAAATAAAGACATAGGTTAGGATGCTTCGAAGAAGAAATCTTAATTTTAAAGCACACCTCATCACACGCTTTCTGTAAACCCTGAAGAGCGGTTAAATACTTTATGACACCTTCCTCAGTGAGTCAAGAGAAAATAAGATGTTTTGTAAATGTAGTCCAAGATTAAATATAATTCTAGAAATGGGAAGATCATAGAATTGGAAGTCCAGAGATGAGGATCTCCAGGTTTTCCACTGATTACCCCAGGGGACTCTGGGCAAGTCACTTCTATGTAAAATGGAGGTAAAAGCTGCTCCGAACCATTACTTTGAAATTGTTGAGAGTACATGGTACATGGAATAGCATAGGAAGAAGCCCTTTATATACTGTAAAGAGCTCTAAAAAGGTAAGGTTTTAACATATGGCTATAACTAAGCTGATCCCCTTTGAGTAATCTATATTAATATTTCTGGGATAACTTATATAATTAATGCATAGGACTAAACAAACATTTCAACATGTTCAATTTCAGGAGGTAAAAAATATCACTTCTTCATATATAAAATACACTTCCTATGTTTTAATAAAGCTTCCTTCTGGCTTTCATCTGCAAAATCCTCCTGTTTTGGCTGCCTCCTGTGCATAGATTCATGTTTTTATAATGCTTATATTTCAGGGTCCTAACTGAATAGTGATCTCTTATTTTCACTAATTTCCTTAAAAGATTGTCTTTAAAAATCTGAACAGTTGAATGTTGTCTTTTTGTCGCAGCACAATACTTAACTCTCTATTTATAACTTACAAACAAATCCAAACATGTATTTTTCTTTTTATAACCCTGCCTATATTTACCAAGATTTCCAGAATGTCTTAGATAGCATTGGCATTTTCGTAATAAACTTCTATGAGAGGAATCATCGTAAATCTCTCTCTTTCCCTCTCTCTCTCTCTCTCCCCTACACACACACAGCAATGAATATGATCCTTTTCTTTTCCAAAATACACAGTAGCAATGCTCTGTCTCTTAAGCATGTTGTACACAAAGGACAATCCAGAAAATGTAATTTAATTTTTAAATTAAACCTTCATTTCTATTTAATTGTACATTGCACCTTCCTCAGTGCTGAAACATAATGAAAAAGAAGCAATTTCAAACGTGCTTAAAGGTCTTGCACTGCTCCAAAGTAGAACTCGTTTCCATAGCAACCGGCACACCACCCTCTATTTATTCCAAATAAATGACAAATCAAAAGTGCAGCTGTAATATCGGGGGTTTCTATTTCTCCTAACACAATACAAAGCTACAAATGCCTCTGCTAGCATGGTTACCACTTGCAATAACCTAATAAGCCAAACAAGCATGCTTTCCAAACGTGGTCTGCAGTCTTCTGCAGTGTGACTGTCACAATAACCTTGACTTCTATTCTGTAAAATGCCCTTGGGTGAGAAAGCACAACGGAAGGCATTATTTTCATGATGTTAGGTATTTTACACTGCAAATGAGATTTGTTTGTCTTAACCTAAGAAGCAAATCAAATTCCAAATTACATCATCTAATAGCTCCTGCTGCGAGATGCCATCAACAGGATTATTGATTTGGAAACCCAACATCTGCAAAACGCTAACCTGATCTATTAGGCTAAACAAAGGCTTTAAGGCTCAGCTGGTCCCTTTTTGCCGCCTCCATCATGCTCTCCTTTAAATGAGCTCCAGCCCCGGAGACAGGAAAAGAGGCTGGTGAGAGTCCATCAAGTTAGTTAGTGACCATATGGGAGAGCATCCATCCTGCCTGGTGCAAAAGCTGCACTCCCTTCACTCATTCACATCCAGTCCTTCTCTGTATCTTTAAGTGTGCGCAGGGCGGGGTGGGGGGTGGGGGGTACATGTGGGTGCGCGCACGCGCGCGCACAGACACACACACACACACACACTCCTTCCCCAATGAACACCAGAACCATGGTGCTTGAGAAAAAAAAGATGTCTGTACCTTCCACATTTCGACTTACTTGTAAGTCTTCTCATGAAATATAAATGTTAAAGAAAATTAAATATACTTTCAAATAGAGATAGAGAATATAATCTTATACCAATTTCTTTTAACAGCTGACAACATAAGTCAGAAATAGTGGTATCTTTGTTTATCATTTCATTTAAAAATATGCTTAAAGATCTAGGTATAAGTCATCAGCATAACTCTGATGAGATTGTTTGTGATCAGTAATCAACAAATACGTTTTTATTTGCCAATTGGAAAGTTAAAATTACAAATTCAAACACAGACATATGTCTACGCACACCCACACATTTTGCTGCAGTACTTATCCTCTGTAATAAAGATGAGGGGCCTCCAGGAAAACCAGAGGCCGTGGTCTGTTCTCGCCTTCTGCATGCTTGTGCTTGATGCAAATAGGGCCCATGCCGTATGGGTGATCATTTCACCCATGGTTTGCCTGCAAGACTTCGTTATGCATATGAAGAGTCATGAATGGAACTATTTCACAATGAGTCTCTTTATGAGTTTCAACGGCACTGTTCCTTGACACCTCTATTTATTTTTGTCACAGCAATTAATGCAGAGGGTCAGGAGCAAACATAGTCCATTTTGAGATTCTTTAAAACTGTTCGTGTTAAGTCCTGAATATGCCAAAATATATGGATTCCTTAATAAACAGAACAGAACTTCTCCTCTTAAAAATGGATATACTTCACCAAAGCCAGCGCTAGATCTATTTAAACTCATAATTAGCAAGATCTCACGCAAAGATTTAGCAAAATATCAACTATATGCTAATCACTTCATTAAATATTGATGCATTGCTAAAATCATGTGTTAAAAGTTAATCAAATAGCAACAGATAAATCAAGCTGCCATATAATTAGCTAAAAATTACAAAGGAATCCAGTACTATACATAGCAATATTATTTTAAATTAACCATCTACAATTACTCAATAAAACACTGTTTAGCTATTTGAATATATCAAATTTAATAAAAACAGATATAAAATTCTGGGCTGGAACATTTTACAGGAACAAAACTAAAATTTACCTTTGAGTTGTCTATTATTAAATGAACTAACGTAAACAAGATTGTAGAGGACATATTTAATTAACACAATGAAGGAGGTTTTCACATGTAAATGATGCCATTTTTTGTGTGTTAAAGATTGATGCTAAGCAGGGCTTCAGTTTAGAGCCATCATAAGCTGAGGCTTTTGAGTCAGAGAGCCTTTGGTATGGATTCTTGTTTCAGCGCTAAGAGGCTTGGTTTGCCTGAGCAATTCATTTAACTTCTCACTGTTAGTCCCATTCTCTGTGACTACGGGCTAAGCAAGATCTGTCTTGCGGTGTTATTGTGAGATGTAAGTGAAGAAATGTAAGTAAAGCATCTCTGCAGTGCCTAGCACACAGTCAACGTTGATGAAGCTCTTTGCCCACAACCCAGCTTCTTCTAATACAACGCTGAGCCTGGGGAAAATTGGAAAGCTAAGGAAATCTATTCTTCCCAATTGTCCGCCAGCTTCCTTCCCCACTAACTGCCTTACTATTATCTCCTTTCTATCTCATCTTCAATGGAGAGTCTCTCTGCCTCCTCACAAATCTTGGGCTTTATGGGGTATGGAGGAAGTAGAGAGATGTTACTGTTTTTAAGATAAAATTTAAGACCTATAACTTTCAAAAAAATTCATGCAATGCTAATGTGTATGGAGTAAAATACTAATGATCCCATTATACTCATTCTTAAATTAATTTTTATTTTCATCATGACTATGCAAGTACATAGTTTTAAAAATCAAATAAATGAGGAAGGATAAAACAAAAAACAGCAGGCCTTGCCATTCATATATGCATCTTCCTGTTTACTCATCACAGGCAGATTTTCAGCTCTTTATTCCATCTAGTTATGTCCTATTCTTCACTGAGGTACTTATACTGCTAGTTTTTTCTTGTCTTTTATATTAATCTACTGATTCCCTACTATGGGATATGAGCATTGAAATGTCTTTTTTTCCACCCCAACTACATATACACACACATACACATCTCCTCTGCCCAACCTCTGAAATATTTTACTATAATTTTGGTGAACTCAGTATTTAGCATTTATTATTTCCTTCTTATACAGCTTTTCATTTTCACTGAAATTAATACTTGCATCTTCCTTGCTTTGCCTATTTACTACATCAAGCACATCAATTAACTCACTTCTTTCTTGGCAATGTCTCTTCTGGAGCCCTCTTTCTTCCATTCCGGTTGGAACCTGCCTCTGCCTAAGCCAGATGCACAGCTGTGGGAAAGCAGTCATCACCATTTAAAAATACCCTTACCTTTTCTCCTGTGCTGGATTCTTTGTATTTTCCCTCTCGTGATTATGTCACAGTATACAAGACTCTTTCCTGCTAGTAGATTCACTCTAGAGACGCTCCATACTGATGTGATGAAGTATGTGGCTGTGTTGGGAAAGCTCATGGGGGCTAGGAACTCTGAGCAGACTCTAGCTCCTCTAGGAGCTTAGGAAGTCTCCAGTCAACAGGCAGCCAAAAGCTAAGACTCTCAGCCCTACAACTACAAGTGAATGAATTCTGTCAATAATAAGAGTGTGCTTAGAAACAGTCTTCCCCAGTCAATCATACAGATATAAATGCAGCCCAACTAACACTTTAATTACAGCCATATCAGACCCTTAGCTGAATAACCAACTATGTCACCGAAGGACTCCTGACTCAGGACAAACACTGGCAAAAAATTAATATGTATGTTTTAAAAAACTAAGTTTATTATAATTTGTTAGCAACATAGAAAAATGGATATTTTTTTTGCTTTCCAAATTCCTTTTCTTATTTGTTCATTTTAAATGTCTATACTCAGTTTAAAAGATTTTAAAATATTACCTGATTCTCAGTTATCCCCTTAGATTTAATCATTCCCCCTCCTCCAAATGACTGGGATTTTGCCTCTATGGGTTTTTTCATGGCTCTGGCATAATTTTCTCACCAACTGCTATTTCCCTGGGGCTGGGCATATGGCTCTGTCCAGAAAGAAACTATTGGTTTTCTCAATCGAAATACTATATGAGGGCGCCTGGGTGGCTCAGTTGGTTAAGCGACTGCCTTCGGCTCAGGTCATGATCCTGGAGTCCCTGGATCGAGTCCCGCATCGGGCTCCCTGCTCGGCAGGGAGTCTGCTTCTCCCTCTGACCCTCCCCCCTCTCATGTGCTCTCTCTCATTCTCTCTCAAATAAATAAATAAAAAATCTTTAAAAAAAAAAAAAAAGAAAGAAATACTATATGATACTAGCTTCTTATCTCTAGTTTAAGGTTAATTATAATAATAACAACATAAAGTACTGGTGCTGTATTAAAACACCAAAAGTCTTCTCAGTAGGATGCCAGAAGCAAGGGCTTTAAGCTATACAATTATCAAGTGTGCATTCTAATCAACACTGGACTCTCTTATCCTAAATATTACCTAAATCTTTTACCTTAAGAACTATATGAGGCAGTATTTGATAGAATATAGTTCAGCAGGAAATTAATCTTAAAATTTAAGTAGCTTAATACTACAAAACTTTAACTCTCAAGCACACATTATCTGATGTAGGTAAGAAGATGCTCTAATCAGGCATGCTCTGTGTGTTGATTCGAGGTCCAGGTTGCTTCCGTTATGTCGGGACACTGTCACCATTTCAATATGTGGTTTCCATGTTCAACAGCCAAAGGGAAAAAGAAGAACAGAAGAGGAATACAGAATGGGCATAAGACCAGAAATAGGACTCACATTTCATCTGTCTCAGTTATATGGTACAATATGATTACAAGGGAAGATGGGACAGTATTTGGAGAGTGCTACTTGTCCTGGAAATAAAAAGCATTGCTTACCTCTAATAATAACTGTCTCCTAAATAGGAGAGTATAGATCTTAAGCATTTTGTTTTGGGGGCACCTGGGTGGCTCAGTCAGTGAAGTGTCTGCCTTTGGCTCAGGTCATGATCCCAGGGTCCTGGGTTTGAGCCCCGCATCAGGCTCCCTGCTCAGTGGAGAGCCTGCTTCTCCCTCCTCCTCTGACTGTCACTCCCCTGCTTGTGCCCTCTCTCTCTCTCTCTCTCGCTGTCAAATAAATAAATAAAATCTTTTTTTTTTTTTTAAAGATTTTATTTACTTATTTGACAGAGAGAGACACAGTGAGAGAGGGAACACAAGCAGGCAGAGAGGCAGAGGGAGAGGGAGAAGCAGGCTTCCCGCCGAGCAGGGAGCCTGATGTGGGGCTCGATCCCAGGACCCTGGGATCATGACCTGAGCCGAAGGCAGACGCTTAACGACTGAGCCACCCATAATAAATAAAATCTTAAAAAGAATTTTTAAGCATTTTGTTTTAAACTTTATAATTAAAATGGTATTCATTTAATTTTTAAAAGCCTGCCCAGTGGCATTTGAAGTGATATAAATATCAGAGCAAGAAACCTGGCAACATATGTGACATTGAATCGAGTTTTGAGAAGTTTATTGCTTTAACAGTGAGGTTAAGTTATCCCTAGAGTGAAGTCTGTGTATCCTAATAAGATGAAAGCAAGCTTCAGAAAAATGAAAATGATTTCCCCCCACCCCCACAATTAACTCTGGGCTAAAAAAAAAAAAAAAAAAAAAAAGCAAAACATAGTTAAAGGAACCCAACAACAAAATATATAAAATTCACAATGCCTGGCACACAAGTAGAAATTTCCAGGCACAGAAAATTATAACCCAAACCTACCAAAAAAAAAAAGAAGAAGAAACAGAACTAGAAGTAACAGAGATGGTGAATGAGGCAGGGAACTGAAGCTATTTTAAATCTCATAAATACAGTAAAAAATGTAAAGGGAAGTATGAATATGAAAAGGAGAGAAATATATATGAATGGAAGTTCTAGATATGAGAAGTAATATATCTAAATAAAAAGTATTCTGAAAGGGATTACCAGAGATTATAGACAAAGTGAAAGAAAATAGCTATAAAATGTAAGAAGTTATCCAAAATAAAGTGTTAAAAAGAAAATCTGGAAAATGAAAATGAGCAAGGCATAAGTGGCCTATGGGAAATAACAAGCAGTCTAACATATGTGTGTTTCAATTCCCAGAAGAAGAAGAGAGAGGAAAACACACACAAAGGTGGGGGAAAGGAAGAAATAATGGCTGATTTTCTGAAATTTTTATAAAACTTTGAGACCATTGAACCTAAGAAGCTCAAGAAACTCCAAGCATAAGAAATAAATGGGAAATCCTACTAAGTCACATTGTAAGAACATTTCTTAAACTTACGGGCAAAAAAAAAAAATAATAAAAGCAGTCAGAGGTGGAGGAAAGATCTTTTATATAGAGAGGAACAAAGATTAAAATGATACCCAGCTTCCTGTCAAAAGTATCCAGGCCAGAAGGCAATTGACCAGCATCTTTAAAGTACTGAAAAAAATATATATGCTCAAGCCAGAAGTATGTACTTTATGAAAATATTTTTCATAAATGAAAATGAAAAACTTTTTCAGATAAACAAAAGCTGAGTGAATTAATGGACAGAAGAACTAAGCAACTGGAGTGTTAAAGATAGTTTTTCTGGTAAAAGTATAATTATATCAGAGGGTAATTTAAACTTATTTAAAAGAATAAGGAGGTTCAGGAATAGAATACATATTGGTAACATGAAAAGGTTTTGTGGTGAGCTTAGCATCACACATAGAGGTGTTAAATCACTATGTTGTGCACCTGAAACTAATGTAATGGTATGTGTCAGTTATACTCAAATAGAAATTTTTTTTTTAAAAAGATTTTTTTATTTGACAGAGAGAGCACAAGCAAAGGGAGAGAGAGGGAGAAGCAGGCTCCCTGCTGAGCAAGGAGCCCGATGTGGGACTCGATCTGAGGACCCTGGGATCATGACCCGGGCCGAAGGCAGCCGCTTAACCGACTGAGCCACTGAGGCATCCCTCAAATAGAAAATTTTTAAAAATAAATAAATAAAAGGGATTTTTGTTTGTTTTCATTTCTTAACTTATTCAAAGAATATTGTTTAAAGGAAAATAATAATAATAAAATGGTGAGGTTTACAACACCTAAAAAATAAAATAGATGACAACAGTAACAAAAATAATGAGATATGTAAATGAAAGTATATTTTAGTACTATTATTAACTGTACTGTACATACATTATTATTGAGGTTTATTGTGATAAGTTGATGTATATGGTAAACCCTAAAGCAATCACTGAAAGAATAGAGCAAAGAGGTATAGATATAAGCTAGTGGTAGGGAGAAAATGAAATTCTAAAACATTCAATGAATCCAAAATGTGGCAGAAAAATGAAGAAAGGGAACAAAGAACAGATCAAATGCATAGAAAACAAATAGTAAAATGGTAGAATTAGATCCAACCATATTAATGATTATGTTAAATACAGACTAAACACTCCAATTAATAGCAAAGTTTGTCAGATTGGATTTTGTAAAGATTTATTTATTTATTTGAGAGAGAGAGAGGGAGAAGGGGGGGAGGGGCAGAGTGAAAGAGAGAATCTTAAGCAGGCTCCACACCCAGTGGAGAACTCTATGCAGGGACCCTAGGTGAGCCTGATGTGGGGCTCGATCTCAGGACCCTGAAATAATGACCCTGAGATCGTGACCTGAGCTAAAACCAAGAGTCAGACATTTAACCGACTGAGCCACCCAGGCACCCCAGATTGGATTTTTTTTTTTAAGCAAGAGTAAAATGTATGTTATCTATATGAGCTCATTTTACATATAAAGACATAGGGATAATAAAATAAAAGAATAGAAAAGTCACAGCATTCAGATCCTAATCAAAGAAAGCTTGGGGGACTTAAAATAATACCAGACAAAGTAAACTTTAGAGCAACGAATATTACCAGGGATAAAGAGGAGCATTTCATTGAGATAAAATGGTCAATTCATCAAGAAGAGTTAATAATCTTAAATATATGTGTTTAATAAGAAAAGCTTCAAAACACATAAAGTAAAAATGACTCAACTAAAAGAAGAAATAAACAATGACTCAGAGACTTCAACTCTTTCTCAGTTACTGACAGAACAAGCAGACTAAAAAGCAGTAAGGATACTGTAATGGCTTTGTAATGTGTCAGCTTCTCTAAGCTGGATCTCATTTCCCAAAATTCTCTTACTTGCATGTTTCCAGTTCCTATGGGTCACCAAAAAGGCTTTGGGGATAGTTGGAGGATGGAAGGGAAGCCACACCTCTTTTGAAGCCCACACACCATTATTGCTCATCTTCTAACTACTTCATCGGCTTGAAGCAGTGACTGGGTCTGCAACTGCTATACATTTTCCTGGACTCTAGTTCAGCTTCTCTAACTCCTGGACCAGGGGTATTTAGCTCGGTGCAGAAGACGCCGTGCTTCTGCAAAAACACTATCTTGGCCCAGGTCAGAGAGAAGAAGAAGAAGTGTGTCCTTGTGGAGTTCCAGTTCATGCTAGTGGAAATTCATCTTTTCTTACTGATGCCCATCCTAGTGAACTTCAAGTTTCAACATCAGATGTGGAGACATAGACAACAGCCTTACAGAGACTGTTTAACCAGGTTTCCCAATTGTGTAAGGTGAATTTTCTGGAACAAATCTATTTATCTATCTATCTATCATCTATCTATCTATCTATCTATCTATCTATCTATCTATCATCTATCTATCTAACATCTATCTTTCTATCTTATAATGATTCTGCTTCTCTGGTTGAATCCTGACTGATACAGTTATAGAAGACTTATACCTTATCAACCAATTTGTCCTAATTAACATTTACAAAATACTTGAGGCGTAAAACACGTCCTTTTCTATATTCACCAAGATAGCCCCATCGTGGGCCATACCATAGGTTTTAACACATTGTAAAAGATCAAAATCATGGCAGATGTATTCTCTGGGTGCATCTGCGCAAGCATGTGTGAGGACACACACACACACCAGAACTGAACTAGAAATCAGTAAAAGAGATATCTGGAAAATCACTAAATATTTACAAGGTAAGCAAAACACTTTTAAGTAAGATTGTAAGATAAAATACATGACACTCGGTTAAATGTGAATTTCAGATCTTCAGTGAGACTTTTTAGTATAAATAGCACTCAAATATAGCATAGGCACATACTATACTAAAAAAATTAATCTGAAATTCAATCTGGATATCTGTGTTTTTAGTTTTCTAAATAATGCATCCCTACTTCTTAGTCATTTGTGAATCAAGAAAGAAATCCAAAAGAACATTAATAGCAGCTATTTTGAATTCTATGAAAATGAAAACGTATCAGAAATTACGATGGGGCACCTGGGTGGCTCAGTCGTTAAGCATCTGCCTTTGACTTGGGTCATGGTCCCAGGGTCCTGGGATCGAGCCCCACATTGGGCTCTGTGCTCAGCGGGAAGCCTGCTTCTCCCTCTCCCACTCCCCCTGCTTGGTTCCCTCTCTTGCTATGTCTCTATCTGTCAAATAAATAAATAAAATCTTAAAAAAAAAAAAAGAATTTGCGAGATGCAACAAGATGTTGATTGCAGGTAAGTTTATAGTTACATTTAAGAAATATTCAATATTCTTATGCTTCTATCTGCAAATATGCTTATATTTGTTAAAGATAAAAGTCTGAATTCAATTATCTAAGATCCCATTGCAAAAACTGGAAAATGGTAGGGCGCCTGGGTGGCTCAGTTGGTTAAGCGACTGCCTTCGGCTCAGGTCATGATCCTGGAGTCCCAGGATCGAGTCCCGCACCGGGCTCCCTGCTCGGCGAGGAGCCTGCTTCTCCCTCTAAAACCCTCCCCCCTCTCGTGTACTCTCTCTCTCTCATTCTCGCTCTCTCAAATAAATAAATAAATCTTTAAAAAAAAAAAAAAACTGGAAAATGGAGATGAAATAAAACCCCAGGTAAGCAGAGGCTAATAAAGATAAGTAAAAAAGTAACAGTGAATTAGAAAGTATCAGTGAATTAGAAAGCATCAAATGATAAAGAAAAATTTATGAAACCTAAAGCTGCCTCTGAAAAGATCAATAAAATGTATAAATCTCTAGCTATCTGTTAAGAAAAGAGACAAAATGTCAATTATCAACACCAAGGATAAAAGAGAGGACATCATTATGGATCCTTTAAAAGGACATTGTCCTATAAAAGGACAATAAGGAAATACTATAAATAATTTATGCTAATAGCTTTAACAACTCACAATGCAACAGATAAAATCCTTAAAGCCACGACCAAGAAAAGTTCACTTAACAAGAAATAAATAACCTGAATAGCACTATATCTATTAAAGGAATTGAATTCATAATTGGACCTTCCCACAAAGAAAACTCCAGGTCCAGATGGCTTTCTTATGAATTCTACCATTCACTTAAGGAAGAAATACTGCTAATCTTATAGAAAATCTTCTATAAAATAGAAGGGAATACTTTACTCTTCACTTTATGAAGCCAAAATGACATTGGCATCAAAATGAGAATGCCATTAAAAGAAAAGAAAACCACATCAAAAACTAATGATGTAATGTATGATGATTAACATAACATAACAAAAAAAATTAGCAATACTGTCCTGCATACTTGAAAGTTGTTACGAGAGGGGCGCCTGGGTGGCTCAGTCTTTAAGCATCTGCCTTCGGCTCAGGTCATGATCCCAGGGTCCTGGGATGAAGCCCCACATCGGGCTCCCTGCTCTGCGGGAAGCCTGCTTCTCCCTCTCCCACTCCCCCGCTTGTGTTCCCTCTCTCGTGGTGTCTCTGTCAAATAAATAAAGGAAATCTTAAAAAAAAAAAAAGAAAAGAAAACCGGAGACCAATATCCCATATAAGCAGAGATAGAAAAATTGTAAACAAACCTTACCCAATATAATCAGTAATATATAAAAATATTAATACATCATGACAAACCAGGCTTCAGTGTCAGGAGTGATAAGTTGGTTTTACATTAAAAATCAATCAGTGTAATTCCAAATCATATCAGAAAGCTAAAAAATAAATAAAAAACCATACATGATCAACTCAATAAATGCAAAAAATTATTTGAAAAAACCAACAACCATTTATGATTAGAAAGGAAAGCTCATAGCAAATGAGAAATAGAAGAGAACTTCACTGGCCCAATAAAGAACATCTATGCAAACTTGCAATGACATCACTTTGGTGAAATAGAAAACACTTTCCCTTAAGATCCAGGACAAGGTAAAAGCTCCTGGGTGGCTCAGTCGGTTAAGTGGCTAACTCTTGGTTTCGGCTCAGGTCATGATCATGGGGTCCTTGGGTCTAGCCCCTCACTGGGGCTCCCCGCTCAATGAGGAGTCTGCTTCCCCTCTCCCTCTCCTTCTGCCCCCCCCAACCCTCTTGCACACTGTCTCTCTCTCTCAAATAAATAAATAAATGAATAAAAATAAATAAATAAAAGATCCAGGACAAGGTAATGATGTCCATTATCATCACTTCTGATAAGTAAAGAAATTAGGACACCAGTCAGATTGTGTCAGGGCGCACAGTGATACCCTCATTTTAATTTAAATACCTCTTTAGGGGCGCCTGGGTGGCTCAGTCCTTAAGCGTCTGCCTTCAGCTCAGGTCACGGTCCCAGGGTCCTGGGATTGAGCCCCCCATCGGGCTCCCTGCTCTGTGGAAAGTCTGCTTCTCCCTCCCCCTCTCCCCCTGTTTGTTTTCCCTCTCTCACTGTGTCTCTCTCTGTCAAATAAATAAATAAAATCTTTAAAATAAATAAATACCTCTTTAAAGGCCCTATATCCAAATATAGTCATATTCTGAAGTACTAGCAAGTAGATCTTTCACATATGAATTTTGGGAGACCTATTTAGTTCATAAAAGCCATATTTTTTTTAAAAAATGCCCCTCAAGTTCCTCTTAAAATGAATCATAGAGCTAAATTAAAAAACTATAAAATGCATAGATGAAAATAAGGGGGGGCACCTGGGTGGCTCAGTCGTTAGGCGTCTGCCTTCTGCTCAGGTCTTGATCCCAGGGTCCTGGGATCGAGCCCTGCATTGGGCTCCCTGCTCCGTGGGAAGCCTGCTTCTCCCTCTCCCATTCCCCCTGCTTGTGTTCCCTCTCTCGCTGTGTCTCTCTCTGTCAAATAAATAAATAAAATCTTAAAAAAAAAAAAAGAAAATAGAGGGAACTGTTTATAACATTATATTAGACAAAGACACAAATAGTATTACTCATAAAACAAAAAAATAATAAGTTTTATTAAATCTAAAAATGTTAACCTTTTGAAAATCAGTGGTAAGAAAATAAAAAGAGGTAAACCACAGGAGCAAATATGTCTAAAACTGTACTCTGATAAAGGACGTGTATCCAGAATATTGAAAGAATTTTTACAATGTGAAATTAGGAATAAAAACAGCCTATTGAAAAATGGGCAACAGGTTTGATCAGTCACTTCATTTTGTCAAGATGTACATTAAAAAAAGTTCAACACCATTGTCAGCAGGAAAATGCAAATGAAAACATCAATAAGATATGTATCAGCCAGAATGGCTGAAAATTAAAAAGAGTGACAATAACAGATGTTGGCAAGATTGTGGAACAAATGGACCATCCATACTTTGCTGATGAGAATATATATGATACACTTTAGAAAACATCAGACTGAAGATGAAGATATTGCTACCTTATGACCCAGCGAACACACTCCTAGAACTGACTCAGGAAAAATGTGTGATATATGTCCACAAAAAGACTTCTACGTAAATGTCTATAGAAGCTTTATTTGTGATTGTTCAAGTTCAAGCAGACCAAATGTCTGCCAACTACTGAATGGATTTGCAAAGAGTGGCATATTGACACAATGAAATGCTACTTTGCCAGAAAAAAAGAATATACTAAAGATGCATGCAAATTAGGGATGAATCACAAAATAATTTTTTTATTTTTATTTTTTTTTAAAGGAGAGCACGAGCAGGGTGAGGGGCAGAGGGAGAAGCAGACTCCCCACTGAGCAGGGAGTCCCGCGGGGTTTGATCCCGGGACTCTGGGATCATGACCTGAGCTGAAGGCAGATGCTAACACACTGAGCCACCCAGGTGCCCCTCAAAAGAATTTTTCTAAGCTAAAGAAGACAGACACAAAACACTATATACTTTATGATTCCATTAAATTAAATTCAAGAAAAGGTGAGAGTATAGTGACAGCAGATTAGTTCCTGCCTCAGGATGTGGGTAACAGAAAAAACTGACTACGAAGGAGCTCATGGAAACTTTTGGGGATAATATAAATATTTTATCTTCTGATCAGTGTAGTGGGCATAGGATTATAGACATTTGTCATCACATCAAATTTTACATAAAGCCATTGGCTTTTTGAGTCCACCTTGAAGGATAGGCAAGTTTTACAATTCATTCTCCCATTCTACAAGCTCATCCTTATATATGTAGACCCATGCAACAGAGTGAACATACAGCTGAGTACTCTAAACACATTTGTTCCCAAAGTAGCAAATAGACAAGAAACCAGTTTACTATACAAGCTTGCCATGGTACCAACATCTGGGAAAGAAGTACTCTATCTTGAGGGCATTATAGCATGGTGATACTCAGAGAATCCTTGAGTGGAAACCACTTGGGACCAATTCCTGAGCCCTCCGACGAAGAGAACAATAATAAGTGGGAAGAATTTGGAAGGGGGTGAAGCTCTAGGATTATACCAGGCTGGGTAAAGAAAGAAGTATTCTATTTCCAGCAGCTCCATTTCTCTTAGGCTGGTATAGCCTTGGAAACAAATCAATTAAATTATATTCCCTGATGTCTTTGAAATTATGAAATGAGAATTCTACTCAATGTCTAAAACATAAACTAACTATATAAAAGCAAGTTTAATCACTGCAGTGGCCATCACAGAAGAATGAAGTTATAGGCAAAAATGTTGTGTACTCGGCGGAAATTGTTTTTCTGAAGGGAAAAAGATCTCACACCTCAGTTGCTCTGCATAAATACTTCAGGGGCTCTGTAGCATCATCATTTGGTGACTGATACAATTAGTATTTTTGCCTAACCTTTTCAACTGAGCCAACATCCAGATTAATTCGACTTTCTAATTAGCATGCCAGACCTGTCCTTAGCATAAAATTCTGCACCTATACTGTACAATAATTGCTAAAATTTTAAGGTATTTCATGTAGAATACATATTGAAGCATTTATCCTGCTATGTTATATAATATGGTAATTATTTACATACAGATATTGTATGTAGAGAAGATGAATTTTTAGGAAATATACAAAATTACTCAATATTTTCATCAGAGAAAGAATAAAACAAATCTGACTTTTAAAAACTACTAACTCTATCAGTTTCTTAATCTAGTGTCCTCAAATCCCTTAAATAGGGTTCAAATCTATGTACAAGTTACATTTATTTTGAGTTAAAAAAAATCAATAAATCTAATTTGTCTTGAAGGAGTCTGTGACTTAAAAAAATTGAGGATCACTTTGCCAGACAATTGGCATTTGCTAATAATGATATGAGAAACTGCTTAAATCTCATTTTTATTTGTATCAATCAATATTTTGTGCCTTGGTGCAAGAGTGGGAACATTAACTAAATTTTAATGGTGATTTTAATATAAATTTAAACCTTATTGGTCAAGACAATATAATATAGTAATTATAATAATAATAACAGCAAAAATGTATGGCAACTATCACCCCTAAGGTATTGTTCTAAATGTTTCATACAGATCATCCCATCTATCTGTCACAGTAATCTTAGGGCCTAGGTGCCATAATCATCCCTTTTACAGATGTGAGGACGTGAGCATTTAAGGGGCTTGCCAAGACCACACAGCTGGTGAATGTCACAGTGACGCTGTTGGAGCCAGGATTCACACCCAGCCAGTCTTACTCTACAGGCTGCTTCAAACCACCACATTAAGTTGTCTTTTAAACTCCATATGCTATGAAATTGACATCAAATTTGTCCATTTGTTCATTAAAATGCACTGTCCTCGGGTTCATATCATAACAGGTATTATGACTTGTACTGACAAGCATTTTCAGCTTCAGTAATCAATCTTGATGTTGAAGAATTTAAATATATACATTGATTTTTAAATATACCTTGTGTTAGGAAAAATGAAATGGAGTGATTCTTTACATAGCCCTTCTAAGGATTTGCATTATATAGCTAGCCATAAGGATAATATGGATTTGCACTTTATTGCATCTAGTAAGTTACACATTTGAAACTAAGGTAATGACTACATAAGTCCATTTATAGCTTTTTACGAATGTGTCTTTTTTAGATTAACATATTATTTTTTTCATTTGTTCTGTAAGAGTCAAATCATTTAATTTTCTTTACATACAGTTTAGATAATGACCATATCCTTGCATTGGGGGATAGTTTTTTAAGGATAATTTAGCTGTCTTGGAGCTGCAAATCTCACTATACACAAGGTGCAAAGCTTTGGGCAATAACTGGCTTCCTATGGCTCAATATACTCTTACAGCAGAAGCTGAAAACTTCCTTCATTTGTCAAAGTTGTTTCATATGTGAGTTACCTAGTTATATGATGCTAATGCAGTATGTAACTAAGAAATATTTTCTTGTTCCTACATAAAAAACTTAAAGGATTTTTGTTTTAAGTTTCATTGTCTAAAATATGAGATATAATATCTTGAGGGTTTCTTGTGTTTGAAACATCATAGAGGTCAATTCCTTATCACTGACACTCAATATTTTATAGAGCTTGAATTTATGAGGGATTTGGAACTAGTCACCCAATTCCCAAGAAATCACCATTTTAAATATTTAAGTTCACTAATTGATGACAAAATGTATTTTTTTATTCAAAAAGTAAGAATCTTTTCAAATAAAGTAATGTTAAAGAAATCCTCATTTAATCTAAAATCTGTGAAATTATGGTGCCCTAATTTACAAAACATTAGAAATTGGAAGAGGCATGGAAGAGCCCTTATAGATTTCCTCAAGTAGGCCAGGGTAAATCTGGGTGTGTATAAATCTAATAGATACATTTTTACATTTCCAAATGGAAACAACACATTACATACATATATACAGTTTGTTATTTTTTAAGAATCATGACCTAGAGTTCAGCCGTTTCCTTCTATAGATAAGAACACTGGTCCAGAGAAATTAAATGAGACTAAGAGTAGAAGAGAACATTTTTCCCCCCAATTCCCAAATTTTTATATATAATTTTAACTGCAGGTTTAAAGCAATTTCTCATTGGCATATTTTTAGTCTCTAGATACATTATTTGGACTTGCACTTTCTGTAGGATTCTACATTTTGTTATGTTTGATCCCACAAGTAATCATAGTCTTATATGACTGAATCTGTGAATTCTTTAAATATTTTTACTGTGAAGAAAATATTATAACTATATCAATTTCATAAAGTATCATTCATTTAGTTTTTCCTGGATCTGATACTTTGAAAGGTGACATAAGGAAGCTTTTTGTTTTTTGTTTGTTTGTTTAGCGCAGGATAAAATTGCCAATTGGAAAAAAAATTGAAATTCTTTGACTTCTTACAAGTTTGAATCAATCCTGAAAATCAAAATTGCTTGCCACAGTGTCAGCCAATACCAGGAAGCTTCCTAGATAGTGTGATGAAGTAACTGTGTCATTTGGGTCCTATTTTCTCATCTCATCTTTTTCGATCTCACTGTCACTATATACTTTAGCATTGGAAAATTCCCACGTGTAACCACCTAATTCTTATTCTTTTAAGTTTTATACCATATTACAGTATATATGCAAACTTTAAACTGGTTTTACTATATTAAAAAATGTTAAGCCTAATGAATGGAATACAGTGGAGAATCCATCACATAAGAATAGTGCCCTCAAGGCAGCAAGGGAAAATTTGTAAGGTTTATGAGAGTTTGGAAAATGTCCCAACTCATAGCACATGAAGCCCATCAGTGATTTGGAATTGACCCCTTTCCCTTCTAAATCCCCATCCTTCCATCTTTCTTCTACATTCTATATTTTTTTTATTTGCCATTCTTCCTGTTAGACCTAAATCTCCTTAAATTCAAAGATTCACCTGTCTTTTCCTCTACCTACCCACACCTTGGGTTACAGAAAGTGACTGCCACAAAATAGCTGCCCATTATTTAGAAACCAAAAAGTGTCATCAGAAGACAATAGATAATACCAGAGTTCATAACATGAGGAAATTACTTGGGGGATTGGGGGAGCAGGTAGGAAAGGACAAGAACTGGAAAATCAGGAAAAGCTTTGATGTAGAATGTGACATTTGAGTTATGCTTCAACTGATAGGACACTGATGGGCTAAAATGCTAGAAAATTGACTTAAGAAAAAAGATTGAGCAAAGATAATTAATCAGGATGTGGTATGTGTAAGGAAGAAGAATTACTCCTGTCTGGCTAGAATAGAAAGAAGAAAGCAGGAAAAAAAACAATACTAGACTCTAGAATACTCTAGAATTTAAGAGGATTATTTTAAACAATAAACGAATTAATGAACTGTATTTTAGAAAAATCAGTTTTTGCATTTTGTAAAATGTAGTATAAGCAGGGAAGTTAAGAGACTTAACAGTGCAAGCTGGGATTTTGTCTCTGTCCCAAAGAAGCTAATAGCTGAGCTGATTTCATGTTTTCCATGACCATGTGCCTTGCTGAAGGGAAGATGGAACTGAATTTGGAAGTCTTGATTCTGTTTTCATTAACTTTGTGAACTTCAGTAGTCACATGACTTACTTAGAGAGCTAAGTTTGTCTTATTAACTTGGAAAGTTAGCAAATATTCAGCCTGCAACATGTGGCTGTTGAGAGAATCACATGAGAGAAAAGAAAGGTTATGAAAATCGCAATTCACAATAAAACTGTTTTTGTAATATTGGTCTAATGAACGACAAGGGCCTTCTGAACATATGGAGTTCAGATTAGAAACTCCTAAAACAAGGACTGGTTCTTGTTTAAATGTATATCATTACATAAAAAATAAATAGCTAATAATCCAGCTTCATACCTGTACACATGGAAAGAAACAATAGGACACTATAGCTACCAACATTTTAAAAAATATTTTTAGGGGCGCCTGGGTGGCTCAGTCGTTAAGCGTCTGCCTTCGGCTCAGTTCATGATCCCAGGGTCCTGGGATCGAGCCCCGCGTCAGGCTCCCTGCTCCGCGGGAAGCCTGCTTCTCCCTCTCCCACTCCCCCTGCTTGTGTTCCCTCTCTCGCTGTCTCTCTGTCAAATAAATAAATAAAATCTTTAAAAAAAAATAAAAAAATAAAAAATTAAAAAAATAAATAAATAAATAAAAAATATTTTTAGGTATTGTAAAGTTGTAAATCAAACAATAATTAAATATCCACTTTAACGTTCAACCTTATTGTCCTATTGAATTTTCATTATAAAAATGCATGTTTATCTAGACAAATGGACTAAATACTTTGAAGCAACCTGGTAAATACATCAGAAAATTACTTGGAATGCATTGTTTAATTTGTTCTTGGATAACTCTATTTCCAATAAAAATAATATTAATGAGACATGACCTGCAAGGGAGATTGTCTTACATTTAAAAGAAAATATTTAAGAAAGACAAATCTGTTCTCTAAATAGAAGTTCTCGTGACTGCAGAAATCTGAATTCGGCGCCTGGAAAGTTTAATAGAATCTTATAATGCTGTTAATCTTCTGAAACCAGAAATAGTGAGCATTTATTACTCAGGAGTCCATTGTAAAACTTTCAGTGCTTTACCAGGCAAGTCAAATATTAAAAAAAAAAGAAATTGCTGGAAATAGTTTTCAGAGTCTGTGGCTATTCCTCCAAAATTTATTTTATTTTATTTTATTTTAAAGTGTTTCTTTTTTGGGGCGCCTGGGTGGCTCAGTCGTTAAGCGTCTGCCTTCGGCTCAGGTCATGATCCCAGGGTCCTGGGATCAAGCCCCGCATCGGGCTCCCTGCTCAGCGGGAAGCCTGCTTCTCCCTCTCCCACTCCCCCTGCTTGTGTTCCCTCTCTCGCTGTGTCTCTCTCTGTCAAATAAATAAAATCTTTAAAAAAAAAAAGTGTTTCTTTTTTATTTTTCTTTTTTTAAAGAAAAAACAAGTAGGGGGAGGAGCGGCAGAGGAGGAGGGAGAAGCAGGCTTCCCACCGAGCAGGGAGCCCGATGCGAAACTCCATCCCAGGACCCTGGGATCATGACCTGAGCCGAAGGCAGACGCTTAACCAACTGAGCCACCCAGGTGCCCCGAAATTTATTTTAAAGTATGATTACTTTGTCAGTGCAATTTCTATTTCAAATTGATATGTTGTTTTTCTATTAATAAAATAATCTTCAATAAATTATAAATATTTATACTTAATTACAAATAAATAACTCCATGTTAATGTAAATGTAACTGCTATTTTGATAAGGATTCTGCTATTTTCCTTAAGATATAGTCATTTATTTATCCAATCTATAACATAGAGTATATACTTAGTGTCAAGTGCTGTGTTGAACAGTAGTGATATATGCCCCTGCCCTTGGAAAGTTTGTTTAAGTGGGGGCAAATGTACACTAGAGGTGCCAATGTTATAATAAGATATTTAATCTGCACAATCTCAAATGTTATACAATATTACAGCATTTTACAGATTTCAACATCCTTAGAATAGTATTCTTAATAAGCCATGATTTTCCTTCTGTTTTGCATCCTCAAAATATTTTTCTCAGTTTCTGACTTTCCCCCCAACCCCATTCCCATATGCAGTCAACAAAAAGATCAAGAATAAAATGATTAAACAGTTAATCCCCAGCACAGCCAAAAATCTATTTTATGATATTACATGGGAATTGTCATGCACCCAAAACATTTAATAAGTGAAATAATAAACAAACTTATGATTATGAACTATTTTTTCTACATTATTTTAAAAAATATATATTTAACAATATATTCACATTTTTAAATACAGCTAGATAGCTATGGAGAGAGAATTATCCAAATCTAAATAAATATAATATTTATTCCATGAAAAAGAATAATCCATATAATGTTAACATAATATAAATTCTCTAGAGAGAACCATGTAAATGTTAGAAATGCCATTCTGAGTGTTAAATGTCCACAGAATATTTTGTCCCCAAGACTGCCTATTGAAATGGTATTATGATATTCTACAGTAATTAAAGAGAAATGAGTAACTCCAGAATTCCCTTAAACTCTTTAGTTAGAAAGCATAACAATGTAAAATAATCTTAGGAACTAAAACCACAGTGATTGGAACCAAATTGTCATCTATTTTCAAAGTTAACAAACATCATATTTCGTTTTTCCATGACCTCATGGTGTCTTATATATCATTAAACACTGACATTCTCTTCTTAACCACTTCTACCTCCAGATAGTCCTGTATTTTGTTATACATGAAAAAGCTGATGAGAACTGAGCATAAAGATGACTTTAACATGTCCATGACTATGACAAGAACAAATAAGGAAAAAAGAAAATAGGAAGTGCTGAATTTCATTATTAATGTAGAATGATTCTGATAAATATGGATTCTCTGTAAATACCTTTAGGAAACCTAATTATTTATGTTTTCTCGGTGCCAGAGGATCTTGAAACATTTAGTCACATTTTAGCAGGACAGCACATTTTAGTCATGTACGACACGACTATAATATCATATTTGGGCAATCAGACTGCTCGAGTTTGAGTACTGGTCTAATAGCTTACCCCATGTGTGACCTCAGACAAGTTACTTAACATTGTAGTGCCCAAACTTCTTCATTTAGAGGAAGAAAATGTGGTAGATTGCATTTCCACTCACCTTCATTCAACGCCTCTCCTTTTGGTCCCCCTTCTTGTGGAATAACTACACATTCCCAAGCTGTTGAACGCAGTCATAATCATGTGACCTTTCCCAAGCAATGAAGTGAGCATAGAAATGGCGTGAGTATCATGTTCAAACTGAAGGATCAGAGGAGCAACGCAAGGTTCACAGGACCTGTTCCTCTGCCACAGTGTCTGACCACGTCTCAGACAACATGGGGTGGAGTCTTAGCAAGCCCACCTTGGATACACGGCGTCTGTTTATTAAGCCACTGAGTCATTCCAGTTGTCTGTTGGTGCACCTTAACCTCAACTACCCTGACTGAGATGTGAGGTGCCAAAAGATCAAATGAGGCTGTGCATGGTAAGAATTCAGAGGAGCATCTGATATGATAAGAACTCAATAAATGGTAGGAATTTCTAAAATCATATCATATATCATTTCCATGAATAAATCTTAAAAACTTTAAGAATGAAAAAAAAAAGCTTTAAGAATGTATTTTCAAAAACTATGGGGCACCTGGGTGGTGCAGTCGGTTAAGCGTCTGACTCTTGGTTTCGGCTCAGATTGTGATCTCGGGGTCATGAGATGAAGTCACGCTAGAGGCTCAGCTCCGAGTCTGCTTGAGATTCTCTCTCCCTCTCCCTCTGCCCCTCCCACTCGTGCTCTCTCTCTCTCTCTCAAATAAATAAATAAATCTTTAAAAACAAAAAGAATGTATTAAAAAAAATAATGTACCTCCATGCTGAGCATGGCGCCTACTTAAAAAAAAACAGAAAAATAAGAAAATAAAAAAACAAGTAATGCGTATTTGTGGGCTATTTATTAAAATGGTGCCCACGTTCTCAGATTCATTATTTCTAATACTTCTTGAACATCCTTCTTTTGTAAGAAATATTAATTCATCTTTCATTTCTTTTATCAGAAAATTTAAATCTGTGCCTGCACTTTCTCATATATACAAAAGAAATAATAATACCTACTTCATAAGGTTGTTATGAGGATTAAATGTTAACATAGTAAAGCACTTAGAACAGTGACAGCATTTAGTTAGTTTCATATAGTTATCATTATTTTATTTTTTTTTATTTTTTTATTTTTTGTAAAGATTTTATTTATTTATTTGAGAGAGAGAATGAGACAGAGAGAGAGAACATGAGAGGGGGGAGGATCAGAGGGAGAAGCAGACTCCCCGCCGAGCAGGGAGTCCGATGCGGGACTCGATCCCGAGACTCCAGGATCATGACCCGAGCCGAAGGCAGTCACTTAACCAACTGAGCCACCCAGGCGCCCCTAGTTATCATTATTTTAATTATTATTAATGATCTCATTCTCTATATTTTCATATCATATTTCCCGACTACTGCAGATGCTAACCACGGAAATTGATTTCTCTCTATACAATTAATAATTGAGATTTTATTTTTCTATTTATTTAGAAAATAAGCAAGTATTGATTATAACCCTATTTTTCACTTGAAAATTTTCTTAAATTCTGGAAACATTGTGGGAGGTAGGAGGAAGATTAAGTGTTAAAGTGCACCAGCCAAAAGGTGGAGAGATAAATTGTTCCAAACAATAAATAGAGGGTGAGAGTAAGAAAAGAAGAAAGGAAGGGAGAGAGGAAAAGAGGGAGGAAGGAAGAAAGAGAATGCAAACAAAAACAAAGCAAAACAAAGAAAAAGGCTATCTTAGAAAATTCCTGCTTTGGGAGTGCAGAGAAATAAGCACTCAAGTTAATTGATTTCTTATCAAACACAATTCAGTGATTGGTTTTCAAAGGGCCTCCTTGATTGATGTAACACTTAGATTATTTTCAAGTTTAACTACATCAAAACAGAGAAATGATAATGAAAAGAAATGAAACCAGATAGGTGAATAAAGTGTCTATAAACACCTAAAAGACAAACTTTATAGGAGCAAAATATCCTTGTTGGAAAGTAATAGTAATTATTGTTTGATGAAGGGCTTTGGGATGGCATGAAAAACTGGTCAAAGAAATTCTGACCTCATCCTGGTTGAAAAAGGAGTCACTGATAGCTTCACACAGGTGAGGCATGATAGCAAAACAGTGTATTTAAGTATGACTAGAACACTGCAGGTGGGCAGGAAGCAAGAAATCCAGGGAAGAAATGAAAGTATGGATGATAATGGCCACAATAGAAAAGAGGAGATAAGCAGAGACAGAGATCAGACAAGCCAAAGAATCAAAAAAACATGTAGACACTGATAGAAATAAGAAAGAAGAAAAATTTAATTTAGCATGAAGTTGAATTTTAGATAAAACTGGGTTATCTAAAATCTAGTCAGAAATAGGACTAGACTTTATCTCAGAGATTATGAAATCCAGCAATCTGAAATTTGCTACACATAAAACTTATCTTACTCCTGGAAAAAAATATACATCATACATATACATTTCATACAATATATGTATATATTATATTTATATATTATATACATAGTACATATATAATACATATGTATTGTGTGTGTATATATGTTATTCATATATTGTTACACTTGACTTTAGTCTTTATATAAACATCAATAATTCATTTCAATTTCTTCTGGTAAAATGAATAGCCACTTTAACTGTTTACATTGGAGACCACTGTACAATAATAGTGTGTCTGTTTTAAAAAAAATAGGCAATGGTTTTTAAAAATCCAAGTGCTTTTTTAGCTAATCCAGGATTATTTTATTTTTAATGCTTTTAAAAAAACTATCTCTTGAAATACCAAAACAACCCTCCAAAAAAACAGATATTCTCCTCACATTATTATAAACAACTAGAACTCCTTAAAACCAGATCCTTGGCAGAGAGTTGTGATTAGCCTCAAAGCACTATGGAAGTAATAAAGGGCTGAAAATGGACTGATTTTACAAAGGAGTAACTACAGAAAATAGGTTGATGAAAATCCTATTTTTGAAAATTTATAATATAAATTACAAAGAAGTAAAGCATTGCATTTGCAAATTTTGCTTTTTCATCTCTGTTTCTCATAAAATATTGTTGCTTATTCTTTTCTCATTATTTTCCATCCTTTCTAGGTAGGAGATGTCAAATGTTTTAGAAAAAAAATCATGAATGGCAAAACCTTTCTAAAAGTTCTTCATGCTGTTTTATTTTTTAAGCTATTTTAAAAACATGGAAATGAATGTGAAACTTCATAGCCAAGAAATGTGATAGTCACTTAAGAATCTAAAACAATTTGTTATTTTCATTGAAATCATTAAATCATAGTTGTTAACAAAATGAAGTATTTTTTGATTCTTTATACAGTTAAATATGGATAAAGAGATAAGCCATTGCAGAAGTAATACTATTAATCAAACATGATACTAGGTGCTGAAATCAGTCAACTAATATAGAAGGTAATTTAATCTGTTCATTAAAATGATACCAGTTCAAATTCCTAAGTTCCTGGATGCCTCAGTAATTGTTCTATAATAAACCTATCCGTAGTCCATATTAATAAACAAGCAGTTTTGGGCACAGAGTAAGGTCCAGACTATTGGTACCATATGGATTCCAAATGTTCCTTAAACAGAATTGAAGATCTTGAAAAAATAGAACAGCAAATAGCCACTAATTCCCAGCCCAAGGTATCAGAGAAATAGGCAATAGAATATTACACACACTCACACACACACACACACCAGTAGAGGGAATGTCATATCCTAGGAATGATAATTTTAAAGAATCAAAATGTCCAAGTGTCTTTATGGATCTCTGAGTCCATAATTTCTCCAACATTTTAAATAAAGTCTTGCTAGGCTAGTGCTTAGCCCAACTCCTAAAGCTATTGTGTAATTCTTTCAATTTCCCAAACCACTGCCCCTTATATACAAAAAAGTGTAAGGGACAAGGAGTGGCCATAAACTTGAAGAGACATTGGCTTGGAATAGGGAAAGCAAGCTTCTTATTCGGGCTGAATGTGATGTCAAACTGGCAGAATGCCAGAGAAAGGAATCTGGATGGTTTGCAAATGAAGGAGAGAAAATAACCTAAGGAATTAAAGTCAAAGGGATAAAAACAAGCACAGTGTGTTAGACTAGTAATGACTGATGAAACTAGGTTTTCACTGCCCACTTTTTTTTAAAAATGGGGGGGGAAAACATCCTATGAAAAGGAACGTTCAGACCTATGATCACAAAAGAGATGAAACTAAACTCCATTGGAGATATAGCAGGATTAATGGAATAAAGAAGGGGGAAGGGGAAATGACCAGTGTGGAAGGCAACGCAGCAAAGAAAGAGAAAAATGAATCAGCACATGGTGGAGTGGCTGAAAGGAATTTTAGAGTTAAGAATTCCTCACCTTTAAGCTTTTTGCAGCTGTAAGCGATTGTATTGCTATCGTGCTAATCTGCTTTGTATCATCTAATATTCAGTTTATTAACACACAACCAACACTTCGTAATTACTTTTAGTCTGTCACTCAAAGAAAGCTGCTGAGTCCCGTCTGGCTCGAGAGCCACCACAGAACAGGAACATCATCCATTCTTAAAATGAATCACTACCAAAAAGCAGAAGCTTTGACCGAGAGTCTGTCATGAGAAATTAAGTTTTCTGGAAATATACTGAAATTTGAAAAAGGTATTAGACTTGTAACAAATCATGGTATAGCATTTTAGAAACAAAGTTTCCATAGTTTAAGGAACAGGGGTATCATGGAAGACATAAAGACTAGTGATATTAATAAATTTAGACATTATCCTGCAGCTAATGATAATTCGTTAAAGCAGAGCAGCTTATTCAATTTTGGAGTTGGGTTGTTCGTTTTAATAAACTGTGTCAACGTTGCAAATGGATTTGTTAGATCCAGGTCCATATATAAGGAAACTGAGAGGCTATCGCAGGAGGGATAAAATTAAAAAAACACATATTTGAGAATTTGAGAATTAGAATCCAATAGGCAATTGAGTGGATATGAGAAGTCAAAGTAGAAGAAAGAATTGTGCCCAGATCTCCAGCTCTTGGACTACATGGCAGAGATGCTAGGGCCCTAAGTGTCCATTCTATGACACTGACTCTATGACTTCTGTTCAACTGGCTCATGGCTACGTAGAATAATGACTCCATTACTCAGGTTCCTTTGCAGCTTGGTGTGGGCATATGACCAAGTTCTGGCCAGTGAGCTAGAAGCAAAAACGATGTGTGCAACTTCCTGGAAGTGTCCTTAGATGGAGCAAATGTACTCTTCTCTCCTTTTCTTCTATCCGGTGGCTGGGATCATGATGTCTTGTCCGAAGCTCCATCCCCTATCTGTGACGATGCTAACCATGAGAGCAGCATAGGAGTGGCAGAAGAATAACTTGGACGAGAGTGATTTCTAAAAATTAATGAAACTGTCATAAAAGCCCAGAACTGCTGACTTCTGGCCTTTGTATATGACAGAATGAAATCTGGGATGCCTAAACCAACATCAATTTGGGTTTTCTATCCCATTTATCACTATAACTAATACATCCATCTCTATTTTACACTGGCATCGTTCAGTGCTAAGACAAACAAAAAGGAGGAATTTCTCAGGGCAAAAAAAAAGGATTCAATTTTGAATGTATAGGATTTAAGTTGCCGATGAAACATTCGGATGGAGATGTCAATGAGATGAAAATAACCTAAGACAGAGACTTCTTTTTAATTAATTGGATACAGAAATAGAAGCCAGGAAGGAAGCTGGAAGACAGTGGCTAGAAAAGCATGAAGCTTGGGCGGCACAAAAGCCAAGATTGGGGGTTGTTTCACAAATCAAGTGGTCAACAGGGACAGATGTTCAAATGTCAAGGAGAGTAAGCACTGAAGCCCGCCTCTTGAATTAAGGGGCAGGAAAGTTACAGGCAGCCTAGGTGAAAGCTGTTTCATTAAAAAAGAGGTGGTAGAAGGGCGCCTGGGTGGCTCAGTTGGTTAAGTGACTGCCTTCGGCTCAGGTCATGATCCTGGAGTCCCTGGATCGAGTCCCGCATCGGGCTCCCTGCTCAGCTAGGAGTTTGCTTCTCCCTCTGACCCTCCCCCCTCTCATGTGCTCTCTCTCATTCTCTCTCTCTCAAATAAATAAATAAAATCTTTAAAAAAAAAAAAAGAGGTGGTAGAGAGCGCAGGGCCAGTGGGTTAGGTCTGAGTGCCAGGTGAACCAACAGAGAGAGGCACACACTGGCCCGGTCCCAGGCTCATCCGTGTGTCATGTGGCCCAGTCCTTCCTCCCAGAGAGTAAACTTGGCGTCCACCCCCTTATAGCCACGACACAATACTTCTTGCCTATTCTTTGGTAATTCAGTTCAGTTCTGTCCTTCAGCTTGAGGCACACTAGATCTTTGGCCCACACCTTTCCACCTCCTCGGTCATCTTAAGCACTTCCGCTGTCCTGCTTGGCAACTATTCCAAATTTAGTCTATTCCGTGGAGGTTCCTGTCTTCTCCTCAAACCCCTTAATCTACAAGTGACATCATATCCACGACCTCTTAGAGCTGTGTTCTCAACTTCAGTACTGTTGATATGGGTGGCTGACAGGTCCTTTCTGGTAGGGACGGGAGCTGGGCTGTGGAATATCCCTGGTTAATCAGCACAGTCCCAGGGTAGAAGAGACAATTTGTCAAGAACGTTTTCAACTGCCCTTCCCTTACACTGTAGATCCAATACCCCTTCACCTGCTTTACCTCGATGCTCCAATGGTAGAGCTCCGGTCATTTGGAAAACGAACTTTGCAAACCTGTGTGTCCTTTACCTTTTCCTATTGAATTGCTTCCTCCACCTATATGTAGGTTGTTCACCTGATAAAATAATTATCAGTCTGAATCTGCTTTAGAATTTCTCCCTCTAACCTCTAAAAAGTCCATTTTAGCCCTCTCTGCGGGCCCACCTGCTTTTTCTTCACTATCCACAGCCTACACACCAGGCATGGGAAACAGCCTGCGTATAGTTTTCACTCCTGCCTTGCTTTTTCTTTTCTTTCTTTTTTTTTTTTTTAAGATTTTATTTATTCATTTGACAGAGAGAGAGAGCACAAGTAGGCAGAGCCCAGGCAGAGGGAGAGGGAGAAGCAGACTCCCAGCTGAGCAGAGAGCCTGATTTGGGACTAAATCCCAGGACCCCTGGATCATGACCTGAGCCAAAGGCAGGCGCTTAACCAACTGGGCCACCCAGGTGTCCCTGCCTTGCTTTTTCAAATCTACTTTCTTTTGCCTTTCTCTTCTTTCCACATAAAACACTCTTTCCTTCTTATTCATTTGTTCAGTCCTCATGCGTTCTTACAGACCCAATCCAAGAAGGTTTTCTGGCCCCAATATTAGGGGTAAGTTTCCTTGGTAGCATACTTCGGAACACCCTGCGTTTACTTCTGTCTCTATATCACACTCTTACACTTACAGAGGACTCTCTGTTTTCACAGCTACAAGCTCCTTGAGGCTATGGTCTACGTCTTCTTCCTCTATTATGCTTCGCTTTCCCGAATCCAAAATGAACATGAACTGGGCCATATTATCACACATAAGCGGTCTTTTATCCTTTGACTTCGTTTTACTCCACTGTGATCAGACACTATGGAAGCTGTGAGGAATTTCATTTACACGTTGGTGCCTTGCAAATACATCATCTTCAGCTCTGTCTATTTTGGTCAACTCATTTTTTTTCTATCCATTTATCTGCTCATCAGGAGAGGTGAGAGTAACAGAAATAACATACTCTGTTTAGGGACTGGTTAATAACTGCTTCTATTTGATCACACGGTAGCTGCTTTCCAGTTGGAACCAAGCTGCTTGTTCATTGATTGATGGCCCCAGTGACATTGTTTCCTTTCCTCCCCTAGAAAGGTTAGTCCCAGTTCTAAAAGAGGCTTTTCAAGATCTCTGCCTGAATGCTTTACATAAAGTTAATCTAGGATAATGGATAAAACGTGATTTCATATCACCACCGAATGCCCTAAATAACCCATTTCCATTTTTGTTCAATTGAGCTTATACTGGGTGAAATAGAATTATAAGACCATTGAATGAGCTTAGAAGCAGAAGACATTTTGCACTGTGTTAGTGCTGGGCTGTCAGTAAAACATTTATTCTGTTTAGTTTTTATGTAAATTTAAGGGCCCAGATTTAACTATTTAATTTTTTTAAATAAAAACTCTACAAAATTGGGGAGGGGAGCCAGACTTATATAATTAATATGATTTATGAATCCTATTATTTCTTCTCATAGAGGAAAAAAAATCTATAATCTGTACAAAGATAGTGACTTTGTCCTAGAGTTATCAGAACTTTATTAAAAATAATTCAATCATGTTCCTAAAACAAATTTGTTCTAAATTGTTGTAGGTGTATCCAGTCAAGAAAGTTGTAACCCTGCTCCTTTGCTTGACAACCGGGAATGATAAACAAGAGAGTCTTTAGAGCCACACTTGCAATTTTATATCCCCTGTTCTACTTCTGTGAAAACCATAGGAATACCTTTAAAGATGACTTTAGAGGATTTTTTTTACCCAGGTAAATGCTGTTATGGAGGGATGGCCTTCTCCATCTACAGTTTTTCTCCATTTTCCCTTTTTTGTCCACTTCACTATACTAATGGTGCCAGAGTACAGGAATGAGTAACCAAAGAGTAGATGAATTTTTTTTAAGATTTTATTTATTTATTTGATAGAGAGAGAGAGCACGAGTGGGGCGAAAGACCGAAGGAGAGGGACAAGCAGACTCCCTGCTGAGTGCAGAGCCCAACACCGGATTTGACTCCAGGACCCCGAGATCATGACCTGAGCCAAGTCAGATGCTTGACCAAATGAGACACCCATGTGCCCAGAGAGTAGATGAATTTTTAACCCTGAGATAAATTTAGTCATTTGTTCCTGGAAGATGAGTTAGATGAATATATTTTTTAAAGATTTAATTTATTTATCTGACAGAGAGAGACACAGCGAGAGAGGGAACACAAGCAGGGGGAGTGGGAGAGGGAGAAGCAGGCTTCCCGCAGAGCAGGGAGCCCGATGCGGGGCTCGATCCCAGGACCCTGGGACCATGACCTGAGCCGAAGGCAGACGCTGAACGACTGAGCCACCCAGGCGCCCCGAATATTTTTTTTATCTATTGGTCTAGTCCACAAAGTGTTACTTGAAATGTTTAAGAATATTTGATAGACTATTTTAATTATGAATTTATTCTTTATTAATTTGCTGTTGATTTGCATTATACGTCTCCCAACATTATGTCTATTGTAAAAGGGCAGGAATCTTTGTAGGACCTTGATAAATATTTTCTGAATACATATTTTGATATAAATTATAGAACCTTTATCTCTAATTTCATTTATCATCTAAATAGGACTTACTGTTCAAAACCAGTCACTTTGAGATGATATTTATTAGTTATATGATCTATTTATCAATGAAAATAAATAAATGCCTAAATAAATAGTTTGTATTCTTGGCATAAACTTATGTCTGATATCCTATTTTGAACTGACCAGATTTTCATGCTTTTAAATGACCAGTACATACAAAATAGTAAATAGTAATCCCTATATCATTATTTATTTCTTTCTCCCTCCAGAGTCTAACAATAGTCATGTTTTGCATGTTCCAGTGTTCCATGTTACAAGTCCTTCCCATTTTCCTTTAATCTATCTTTTGCTCATCATTTCTATCCACCTCATATGAAAAGGAAACATTTTTAAATAATGAAAATAGGCTGAGCATTTAATCTGTTCTCAAGTTTGGAGATGTAGTAGGTCAATCTCTAGAAACAGTTTCAGTCAAATTTAAAGTTGTAGATACGTAATGACTGATAAAATGTGAAAGTATTTTATGTTTACAGTAAGTCTACTGAAAAAGTTATATCTTTTTTTATGTCAATATTTTGTCCTTACCTAGTTCAATTGGTGGTAGATGTTTTGCTTCAATTATTTTGAGAGTTTATTATTAGTTTCATTCCCATTTAGGATTATTATGTCTTGGAAAACTGAACCCTTTATCATTATGCTTTGCCTCTCTTTATCTCTGGCAGTCTTTCCTGTTCTGAAACTGGCTTTGTCTGAAATTAATATAACTACTCCAGCTTTCTTTTGACTATGTTTAGCATAACATATCTTTCTCAACCTCATCCCTTTATTTTTAATCAATCTGGGTCTTTCTATTTAAAGTAGATTTCTTGTATACAACATAATTGTTTATGCTTCCTCTTCATATGCATTCTGACAATCAATCTGTTTTTAATTGGTGCATGTAGACATGCATATGTTAGATGATTATTTGAGGCCAACACAGGCATGTGAGCCCTCTGTGGCCGTGATTGTTTG
>NW_022589720.1:14040850-14068267 GCF_004348235.1 Phoca vitulina | reverse complement strand
TTCGCGACCCTTACCCAGGGACCCCAACGCACTAGACGTTGACAATTATTGCTATTAAATGATTATTGATATAGTTTGGTTAATATCTACCATGTTTGTAACTGTTTTCTATTCATGCCTTATCCCATTCCCACCACTTTTTCTGCCTTCTCTGGTTTTAACTGACATTGTATATGATTTAGTTTTATCTCCTCTCTTAGTATATAAATTATACTGCTTTATAAATTTTTAACAGTTGCCCTAGAGTTTTTAATATACGTTTATAACTAATCTAAGTCCACGTTCCACTGGCACTTTATTATCTTACCTATAGATGCCTTATAATTCGGTACTGTCATTTCTCCTGCCACCCATTGTGCTTTCACTTATTTTACTGATCCATATGTTATGAGTACCTGATGTATTTGATTATCATCCAATGTATTTTTATTATTGCTGTAAACAAAGTTGTCTTTTTGATCAACTAAGAATAAGAAAAATAAAAGATTTTACTATTACCTCCATTTATTCCTTTTCCAATGTTCTTATTCTTTCAAGATTTCCTCCTGTCTCATTAGTTTTCTTCAGTTTAAATATGATATGCCTATATGTGAGGGTGGTTTTGTTTTGTTTTGTTTGTTTGTTTGTTTTTTGGCTTATTGGTTTAGATTTTGGTATTTATCACGGTTGATGTTTCTGGAGCTTCCTAGACTTGTGGTTTTGTGTCTGTCACTAATTTGGCAAGATTTTGGCCATGACCATTTCAAATATTTCTTCTGTTCTATTTTCTTTCTTCACTTCCTGGTATTCTAATTGCATATTATGATTACATCTTCTTTTACTGTTCCACAGTTCTTGGATGTTCTGTCTTGTTTTTTTTGCTTTCGGTTTTAGCTTTTCTCTTTTTGTTTGTTGCTGTTGTTTTATTCTTCTTTCTCTTTGCATTTCAGGTTGGGAAATACAAATTGACCTATCTCCAAATTCACTGATTCATTTCTCAGCCATGTTGAATCTACTGATGATCCCCTCAAAGGTATTCTTCTTTTCTACTCTAGTCTTTTAAACTTCCTTTTGATTCTTCCTATTCCCATCTTCTGCTAATGTTATCCATCTGTTCTTGCATGTTGTTTATTTTTTCCATTAAATCCCTTTGCATTTTAATCACAGTTATTCTAAATCCCCTATCTGATAATTCCAATATCTGTGTCTTATCTCCATTTGATTCTGGTACTTGCTTTGTTTCTTCAGACTGCATTTTTTCTTGCCTTTTGTCATGCCCTTTAATTTTTTTTTGAAAGCCAGGCATGTTGTTTTAGGTAATAAGAACTGAGATAAATAGTCTTTTCATATGAAGATTTATCTTATCCTGACTAGGAGTTGTGATTCATTTGATGTTTATTGTAGCCAGAAGTGACAGAGGTTCCAAATTCCTCCATGCCCTTGTTTCTGTCTCCCCTTTGGTTTTTGGGTCTCCCTAAATACTCTTCCTCAGAAAGACTCTGTGTCTTGCAGCTTTTTTTTTTTTTTTTTAGCTGTAATTCACCATTACCACACAGTAGCCCTGTTGTAGATAATCACCAGTATTTTTAAACTCTTATTTCAAAAGAGTTCTCAGAAACATCACTTGGAAAGTTGAAGATTGTCAGTTTTTACTCATCCTCTCGTCTTTCTGAAAATCATCCTCTATCTTCCCAGGGCATTCAAGACATTTTATTAAATGACTTCAAATTTCTTCTCATCATACAACCATGGAGATTCCAAGTTATCCATGAATTCTGAGCACCTATCTCATCAGTGACAATAATTCTCCCAGTTACGGGCAATGATTTAGGATTTCTTTCCTTTCATTCTAGTCTATTGTTGTTTGGGAGATATATTCACAAACTTAAAATGCATACTTTTACAATGTACAATTCCATGCTTTCTAGTATGTTCTCAAAGTTGTTCAATCATCACTACTATCTAATCTGAGAACATTTCATTAGCCAAAAAAAGAAATTCAAGAGCCATTAGTAATAATCCACATTCCTCCCTCCCTCTTGCCCCTGGCAACCAATAATCTATTTTTCTGTCTATATGGATCTGCCTGTACTCTTCATATAAATGGAATCATACAATATGTGATCATTTGTGATCAGCTTCTTACACTTAGCATAATGTTTTCCAAGGTTTATCCATTTGTAATATATATCAGTACTTCTTTTCTTTTCTTTTCTTTTTTTGGTGACTAACATTCCATTGTATGGATACACCACATTTTGTTTATCCACTGCATCTGTTGATGGAAATTTTAGTTGTTCCTACCTTTTAGTCATCATGAATAATACTACTATGATCATTCATGTCCAAGATTTTGTGTGGACATATGTTTCTATTGCACTAGGGTATGTACCTAGGAGTGGAATTGCTGGTTCACGTGATAACTCTATTTTTAATATTTTGAAGAACTACCAAAATGCTTTCCAAAGTGGCTGCACCATTTTAAAATTTCATCAGTTAAGTATGAGGATTCCAATTTCTCCATATCCTCACCAACATTTGTTATTTTTCTGTTTCTTTATTTGTAGCCATCCTAGTGGACAGGAAGTGGTATCACACTAGTTTTAATTCATGTTTCCCTAATGTCTAATGATGTTGAGCATCTTTTCATGTGGTTGCTGGTCAGTTGCATGTCTTCTGTGGAGAAAGATATATTTAAATCTTTGACCCATTTTTAAGTTATTGCATTGTTTGTCTTTTTGCTGTTGAGTTGTAAGAGGTTTTTTTTTAATATATTCTGTATAAAAGTTTTCAAGTAAATAAATGATTTGCAAATATTTCCTCTTATTCCATGATTTATCTTTTCAATTCCTAGATGGTATTCTTTGAAGTACAAAATTTTAAATTTTGATGAAGTCTGATTAATTCATTTTTTTCTTTTGTTTGCTATGCTTTTGGTATCACAGCTTAAAAAACAAAACAAAACAAAATAAAGCAAACAAACAAAAAAAACCCACTTTTACCTAACCCGAGGCACCAAGATTTACATCTTCATCTAAGTTTTCTTTTTAGGGGTACCTTGGTGATTCAGTTGGTTAAGACTCCAAATCTTGATTTCTATGCAGGTTGTGATCTCAGGGCTGTAAGATCAAGCCCCATGTTGGGCTCTGTGCTGGGAGTGGAGCCTGCTTAAGATTCTTTCTCTTCCTCTCCCTCTGCCCCTCCCCCTGATTATATGTTCAATCTCTCTTTCTCTCTATCTCTATCTCTATCTTGAATAAATAAATAAATCTTTAAAAAACAAACAAAAAAAATTATTCTTAGCGTTTTCTTCTAAGAGAGTTTTATAGTTTTAGCTTTTAGGTCTATGATCAATATTGAGTTAACTTGTGAATAACATGTTAGGAAAGACTCCAGCTTCATTCTTTTGCATGTGGATTATCCAGTTATCTCAGCCACATTCTTTCTGTCTTTCACTCACTGAACTGTCTTGGAACACTTGTTGAAAGTCAAATGACCAAAAATGTAAGTGGTGTTTTGTTTTGTTTTTTTTGGTTTTTTGTTTTTTTTCTGGACTCACAATTGTATTCTATTGATTTATATGTCTTGTCTTTTGCCAATATCATACTGTCTTGATTATTTAGCTCTGTAGTAAGTTTTGAAATCTGGAAGCACGAGTCCTCCAAATTTCTTCTTATTTTTCAAGACAGTTTTAGCTATTCTGGGTTCTATCTGTTTTTAATCAATCTGAGCCACTCAAAGATTCTTAGAATACAGAGGCAGCATGATTATTGTAATGAATACAACACAGAAGTGTTAATCTTTTCTCTGCAACTCACCTTAATTTCTATTTCAAACTCCTGAGTGAGATAAAATAATAGTCTTGGTCAATTTATGTTGGTCTCCCATTTTTAGGGGTTTTGTTTAAGATTGTTTATATATTGGCAAGTTGTGTTTTTGTTTTTGTTTTGAGGTGGGGGAGTTGCATCTCTGGCTCATAGCCATCATCTACCCATGATGGTATCTGCTGAGAGAATTATAGTCCCCTCCAGTTCATAGGCCCACAGAGGTCACACTTTGCTGTTCATTTCTTTCTTAAGGGGTCTAGATTGAGAAGGACTCCTCTCCTCTTTCTGTGCACATGGGGATTTATCTCCCTGCTCACAATTCACATTGGGCTATGAAAAACTCTTCAAGAATATTCAGGAACACCTTGCAACCATTTCTACTCTGAAATTTACCTGTTTAATTGGTTGTCCTCTGGGATTCAGACTTAGATCTTTATACACACAGCTCCCACAAACTGATCTGGTGATAGGTACTTCCACCATCTTTGTCCATTGGATCTAGACCCATGGAGTTGTATTCAGAGTATGGGGACCCTTTTGAGATACTCATCAGCTTTTCCAGATATACTTATTTCTCCTTTCACTTTACTTCCTTTCCAACAATTTGAAAAATCTTCATCTAGACCTTCAGTTGAAAGTGTTTTCTATAAATCTCAAGTCCTATCAGACCCCAAATTTTTGAAACTCAAGTCTTCTAAGTGTTTTCTGTAATATCTTAGTTTCCCTGAGGCATACTATGTCCCATAATGTAAGTAACCGAAGGAAGTGAACAGAAAATGCTATGGAGAAAAAAAAATAAACATTTCCATATCTTATTCCTACACAAAGTATTCAGACAAGATGCCTATTTGTGTATCAAGAATAGGAAGTTGCATAAAATAGCTAAAAATAAGTGACTTGTGCATTGGAATTTTTTTTAAAAAATAGTATTGGAGTCAAATGCAAAGAGGAACATAATAGTTTCCTTCACCTAATTACCACATCTGGTCTGAAACTTGTGACAAACAAGCCACCTCTTGGAATAGGAGATACCAATATTGGTCCCCTTATAATGGGCACTCATCTTCATAGACCTACTGGTGTTGGGGTTAAAGTCAGTTGTTGTATTTGTTTGTTGAAAGACATAGAAGAGTTATCATTCCATGTACCAGAGCAATTACTTTTGTGCCATCTATCATCAGGGATTTCTTTTAGGAAAACGTAGTTCAAGTTAGTTAGTTAGTTAGTTAGTTAGCTAGTTCTGCTTAGTTTTACTCATGAAACAACTAGAAAAAACATATAAAGTGTTATCTTCTTAAAAGAAATAAATCACACACCAGAGTCATATGGTGCATGCTGAACTGTTAAACACTTTCTGGAAAGTTTTTCCTTCAGATTTGAAGGATTCCTTGACCACTGTTGTGAGTACAGTAAACTTCCTTTAAACTCTACAATTCATTACTATTCTTTAATTATTATGAAAAAAATGATAATGAGTACACTGTCATTTTTTATAGAAAAGTTGGCCTTCCACAGTCAAATATTTAAATTTCGAGAAGCACTAAGCTATATTTATTCTTTTGCAACCAAAGACAAAACTTATGTGATGATTTAAAATAGTTTATTTTCAGCCTAGCAGGAAGAGTAGAAATGTCAGAATATCTAAATAAATTTCACATGTACCTGGATGAACATAGTAATGAACAGTGTTTTATTAGAAAATTTGCATGTCAAATAAAGCAATTGTAGAAGAGAAATTGTATTATTCCATTTCATAACAAAATATATTTCCCAAAATCAATATGCAAGCATTTTAGCTGAAGAGAATGATCTTGCAACAGTTGAGTGATTCTTTCTGCAGCTAACATTCCTCTAATGATACTGATGAAATGGGAATAAATAGGTGTTAAATTAATTTGTCTTAAAATAAATTGGAGTAACAATGGTGGCTTAATGGAAAAAATGGTCCTTAAATTATACGGCAGTCAATGGCCACATCTGAAGGAATACAGTTTAAAAACTTCTGATATGTTCAGCCCTTATTTTTCCACAAATGATAACAACACTGGAGTTTTTCTGTCATTTGCTTCTACCACATGCTGGTAACATATAGAATTTTAATCACTTTTTATATGTAAAACAAGGGCCAGAAAACACTTTCAAATAGAAGTATTGGCATGCATATTTAAAGTTTCTCTTTGCTTAAACATCACTGAAGAAAAGCTCCAGGAAAATTGCTATGTAAGTTTTAGGTATATTTAACATCATTTTGAAAGTAAAATGATAAAGTCCTTTATGTACCTTGAGGCTATATCTTAGTGTAAAAACCTACATTCACTTTAACAATGAGAGTAATAGACTAAATTTACAGATACAGAAACTAAAGACCTAAAAATCACATAATTTCTCAAGGTGACAGCATGAATTGTTGAAAGAAGAAACAGATTCCAGAAACTGTATTGCCTCTATGATAAAATAAGGCTTATTCAAACATCTGTGATAAATGAAGAATAGTATCCCCAGGATTTATTGCACAGCTATATGATGCATTAACATGTTCATGGAATTTCTGTATTGGATAGAAGTTCTCATAATTCAAATCAATTATATTTCCCTGAAAAGAAGGCAGAACCAGGTCTGCAACTGGCCCCTTTATAAAACTCCAGCTATCAAAACTTAAATGTTTCCCTTTTCAAATTAACCCCCAAACCTATAGATTCCCCAAATCATGATGATCCTAACTAGGCATATTCCTACACTACAGAAAGCAAAATGATGATTCAATAAACAGAAAAGCTCAGAATAATAGTTTAATTCTTTGTAAAATATGGAAGGTTAAGCCCCAGCAAGTTATCTTCTGAAAGGAGCTATGTTTTCCTATCACCAATGACTGTGTTGTCAAGCATCCTAAACGCTTAATGTTTATATCCCTCTAGCATTCGCATGTCATCCTTATATGGTCCTGAGTATTATAAATATCTCCAATGTATTAATCATGTCTCAGTTTTCATGAGAAATTTGAACACAAAATTTGCTTAAACATAGGAACATGCCATAAACTCTCAATACCACCCCTCAAGAAGGTACAGTTTGTCCTGGGAGCACTGTTAAAAGGTGGGCCACCACTCGCTGTGGTCACAGTTGCCATGACAGTAATTTGAGAAGAGCACATGTTGTGGCGATTGTCCAGAGAACCGAAGACTGTCCAAATAGGTAATCAATCTGTTGGGGCCTGGCAGACTGAAAGCTTCCAAGTAATGATGTCAATGGCAGAGGAATCCGGGAGACCAGACTGGAGAGAGGCTTCCAAGCAGATGGTGAGAGTTGTAGCCACCTGGAATAATTCTCTGAGTCAATTAGCAAGTACCAGTCATGGATAATTTGGGGGTAATTCTTCAAACCATGGAAGGGAAAATGTCTGCCTTAAGAATACAGTTTGGATTTCAAAGTGAGGGAGAAAGATTTTTAAATGTACCCCTTCCTTTTTTTTTTTTTTAAAGATTTTATTTGTTTATTTGACAGAAAGAGACATAGCGAGAGAGGGAACACAAGCAGGAGGAGTGGGAGAGGGAGAAGCAAGCTTCCCACTGAGCAGGGAGCCCAATGCGGGGCTTGATCCCAGGACCCGGGGATCATGACCTGAGCCAAAGGCAGATGCTTAACGACTGAGCCACCCAGGTGCCCCTGTGCCCTTCCTTTTTATGCCTTCTACCTGCTCCCCTCTGCCATTACTTACTCCCCACTCAGCCTAGACCCCTTTGATGACTACTTGAATTTCTTCCCACAACTTGCAGGTATTTCCTTATGTTACAACCATGGATGAACAGAACAACACTGGCTCTATTCCTGATTTTAGGCTACCAGTACTCTACAGAAAAAGAAACCACCCAAGGATTGCTGTTAATACAGATCTTAATCTTTCAATCCGACCCTTACAATAATTGATCAATTATTTTCTTATCTTTCACCAAGTCCTTCTACTAAGCAACAATGTTATTTTATTGATTTATTTTTAAATTATTTTACTTTTTATTTTTTATTAAGGTCCAGTTGACCTATAACATTGTATTAGTTTCAGGTGTACAATATAATGATGCCAGGGGGTGTCTGGGTGGCTCAGGTCATGATCTCAGGGTCCTGGCTCCACATTCAGTGGGAGTCTGCCCTCTCTCCCTCTGCCCCTCCCCCTGCTAATGCTCTTTCTCTCTTTCTCTCTAATAAATAAATAAATCTTTAAAAAAGCAATAAAATGATTCCATATTTGTACACATTGCAAAATGATCACCACAATAAATCTAGTAAACATCCAACAAACGTATTCACCCTATGTAGTTACAAACTCTTTTTCTTGTTAAGAGAACTTGCAAGTTCTGCTCTCTTAGCAACTTTCAAATATACAACAGAGTATTAGCAATGGTCACCACATTGTACCTTATGTCCCCAGGGCTTATTTATTTTATAACTGCAAGTTTATGCCTTTTGACCACTTTCACCACTTCTCCTATCCCACATCCCCTGTCTCTGGGAACCACCAGTTTGTTCTCTTGTATCAATGAGCCTGTTTTTGGTTTGGTTTTGGTTTTCGTGTTTTGTTTTTAGATTCCACATATAAGTGAGATCACATGGTGTTTGTCCTTCTCTATCTTACTTACTTCACTTAGCATAATGGCCTCAAGGTCCATCCACGTTTTTGCAATTTCAAAACTCTGCCATTCTATGAATTCCCCCACACTGACCCTTCCCATCTAATTCTCAGTCGGGGGTCCTATTTCTATGGCATACCTCCTAGGCCTACATCTTTATATCTGGTCTCCACTTTGAGGCTTTCTTTCAGTTTCTGAAGAGATTATATGTGTTTCCTCATATTCAAAATCAGCATCATACTCTTAATCCCACCACATCATCTCCTAGAGGAATCAGCATCCTTCCTTTATGTGCAAGCACTTATTCTTCCTCTTTTTGGAGACATTCCTCCAACTTGTAAATGTGCTGCTGGTGTCTCAGACCTAAAGCAAAGCAAAAACAGAAGCAAAAGGACTTGTAAACTCTTGGATCTGAGTTGGCCTTTAGCTACTCTCCTTTCTCCTTCTCTCTTCATTTGAAATCTTCAAGGAAAAGTCTCTGGTTTCTCACTTCTCAATTCCTTTCCAGATGGAAAACAAGGTTGTGCTCCTCAAAACTACTCTTGCTAAGACAACCAAGGACTTTCTAATTGCCACATCATAACACTATGTTTCAATCCTCTGTGCTGTGTTTGACTTTATTCTATATGATTGCCCAACTTACTCTACGACACTCTCCGTGTCTCCCTGATTCAACCTTCTCAGGCCTCCTCAGGTCCTACTTCAACATTATTCACCAGGTAAGCATTGCCCTTGCCCCATTAGTCTGTTCTCAGCCCATTTCTCTTCTCTTCCATGTCACTCTTCATCTTAAGGAAAACTTCTACCACAAGACCCTTACTTCTTATTTCTTACACACTGATTACTATGTACTATGTACTATGTATGTCAGGGTTATCCAGAGAAACAAAATCAACAGATCAACAGGATTTGTGTGTATGTATGTATATATATATATATGTGTGTGTGCATATATACATGCAGATATATACATAAAACATGCATACATGTTTTAAGGGATTGCTTCACACGATTGCTTCACACGATTGTGGATGTGAAGTTCAAAATCTGCAGGGTTAGGACTGCAGCCTGGGGACCCAGGAAGAGCTACAGTCCAAATCTAAGGGTGATCTGCTGGGAGAATTCCCTCTTGCTCCAGAAAGGTAAGTTTTTGTTCTATTCAGGCCTTTACTGACTGATGAGGCCCACCTACATGATGAAGAATAAATTGCTTTACTCAAAGTCCTCCAATTTAAATATTAATCTCATCCCAAATGTACTTTTACAGAAATATCCAGAATAATATTTGACCAAATATCTTGGCCCAGCCAAGACGACACATAAAATTAACCATCGCACTATGGAATCTGAATCTTGCACCTGTACCTTACTAATGAGTTCCAGAAATATATAATAATGAACATATTCATGGGAATGTAACCTAAGTATTTCAAACTCAAGGTATCTGAAATTGACCTCTCTAACTCTGGCCAACCAGCTTCTTGTCCTGCATTTCTTGTCTCTGCCAATGGTACTACGAGTTACCTAATCTCCCAAGACAGAAAAACTCTTATGTCTTTCTGTCTGTCCCTTATAATTGATTGCAAGATCCTCTCAAATATCTCTTGACTCCATTGCTCTTCTTACCACACTGCCCTAATTTCGCTTTATAAAAAAAGGTTTGGCTGAACACCATAGAAGCTTTGTACTCAGGTGAGCCAAGAATGTTAAACCAAATACTCCCTAACAACACAGCTACTGGACTGAAACTGCCACATGTCTCTCAAACCTCAGGCTTCTAAAGCACATAAGATAGTTAGAACCTTATACTCCCTCCCCTCACTGTGCCCATTTCCACCACACCAACCACAGATGCCAGCAGAAGCACCAAAAGGAACATCTGAAGGACCATGGCTAGAGGAAAAACCATCAACCACCAAGTTGTGGGTGACTCTGTGTGGCCCAAGGATCTGTGGAAATCCAAGAAACTGGTAGAACTCAGATTGTTTAAGTTTCTTGTCTTTGTTTAACAGTTAATGTCCAAAGTACTAGCACCCGTGTACATAAACACACACACACGCACACACACACACACACATCCTCTGAGGCTGCACTTCTCATATTTCCCTCATCATAAAAATCCCTCACACCTCTTATTACAAATTTAAATGCCTAGTCTGAGGTTTAGATCTGAGGGGAAGGTGGAGTTTGTGTTTTTGCCAGGGTACAGTTGAGTTGTACCATTAGGAGACTCTATTGTACCAATCTCATCCCCATCACTCACTGTGCTCTCTTGACCTAAATCAGATTCTGTGCTCTCATTCTCTCTTCAGCACTTCCTCCTCACCTACTAAACATTGTGTTCACTAAAGTTTCTCTTGAAAGATAATAAAATCCCCATTAAATTTTCAGCCTCCTTCCTGAATGGCAACCCCATGTTTTGAATGAACTGAAACCTGGCTTTCTGCTGAAGACTCTTCTTCCCTTGACATGTTCTCAAGTAAAGTTGCTCATTTCCTCATACCTCATGTACCTTTGGGTTGAAAGGTTGGGTCTATACATCTTTTGTATTCTTCTTTCAAATATTTGCATCTCTTGCCTCTTATAAAAACCCCTTTCTATACTTGTAGATGTGAAAAAGAGAGAAAAGGAAGATATAGCACCACCTTAGGAAAAGATTGATCTACTTCTGATCTACTGAATTCCTGTTTCGAGTCCTGAGAAACTAGTGTTACTTCATAACTAACACCAATCACTCCTGTGAAACCTGGGTGTTTTCCACTTATCACTGCCCATCATCTATGCAAATGACCACAGGTTGTGTGGGGCAGACTACGGATATTCTTGTCATGTTATAGAGCCCTTCTCTAAGGAAACCCAATTGTTTTCTTTCTTCAAACATTCTGTGTCTCTGAACACACTGAGGCCTTATCTGATATTGGGAAAGGGGAATATATAATCTAGGTCATGTTTGCTCAAGCCAGTCTCTATTCATGAGCTTTTCAATTCTTGTATTAAAACAACTGAACAAAGAGAGTTATGAGTTGACCATCATCATCAATCCTGGATAACTTACCATCAGTTAGCCCATCAGTGGATTCCAGAACTCAGCAGATGCTACAAGTCTCAGAGATCTGATTATAATGCAGCCCTACTTTCTGTTGTGAAAATCACAACCACTTTGCTCTTGACAGAGAATGTGCAGCTACTCATCTCTGCCACACTGTGAATGCTCCATCTCCATTGACCACAGGGTGCCTGTATCGAATTCTCCACCTCAGCTGTCTCCAAGGATATTGACCACGACCACCTCTACCAGGCCACAACAGAAGTGACCCAGTCTCATGGGCTTTAACTAACTTCATATAAGTATAAGCAAACAGTGTGTTACCTCATGCCAGCATCACCACATGTGACTCACATCCTGCCCCAGGAATTTCAGTTGTGGAATTTCAAATGTGAAACCAAGCACACAGTCTTGGGGACTTCAAATGCAAAATGAAGGACTGCAAAGGAGACAATGGCCAATGGATAAATTATTCTTCCCTCAGCCTCCTTGATGGACCGTCCTGAGAAAGTGGTTCATAAGACACTCCCACAAGAGCCAGTTGTCAGCTTCACCTGGTAACCCAACAGTGGCCAATTTGTTTTCATACCCTGATATTTGTTCTCCCTCTTTCTGAGCCTCACCTCTGCTTTCCTGATTTTGCAACCCCTAAGAGCAGCTTTTGTCATGGGCTCTTCTCTCTGTGAGAAATCAAGCTAATGGCCCATTTCATTTGAAAAGTATTCTATCCCCAGCATTTCTAGCTGAGAGAAAACAATGAGTAAAGCATTATTCCAAATAGACCATGTGCTTTCCTCAATGCTATATTTCTCAAATCCTTGATGAAGTGTGTCTCCTCTGGATTTTTCTCAGGAGATATGAATGAAATGCCATACGTGGTAAGGATTTAATCTAGACTTTCAACATTTTTTTCCCCTGTATTTTCCAAGGTCTTTCTGAACTTTCAATGTCTTTAGAATGGGTCAGAGTTGGTTTTCATTGTAAATAACTGTCACTCAACACTTAAGACCCTAAATGACATGCCATTCCTTACTTAACCTGTACTTTCAAGGGCTGCCTATTGTCTTTGAGATGAAATCCAAGCACTTTAGCCTAAACATAGGATCCTCCTCATGTGGCACCTGTGCATCTCTCTAGCCTTATCTCCTGCTACTTCCAACCTTGTATTTTACAAATTATTTTCAGTTTTCCACACACGTCACCCACACATCTCTTTCTGTAATTTTGTTCATGCTGTTCCCTATTCTGGGAACTCTGGCCCTAAACTTATCCTTCTCATAAACTTTTCATTCATAAGGATTAAACAAATCTTCACTTTCCTCCAAAAAACATTTTCTGACTTTTTCCCCTCAATCCATGTCACCCTAAGAGATTATGTTACATGAAATGATATTATGGTAAAATTTTGTTTACCATTTTGTTTCTTTTCTTGATGTATTTCAAAATAGATCAACTTCTTTGAGAGCAGAGACCAAATTTTATTTACATATGTATTCCTACAACTCTGAAAAAAGTTGCTTGTACAGAAAGTGTCAAATAAATGTTTGTTAAATTATTGTTAAAATATCCAATAGGGAAAGTTCAGTGGAATTCCACCAAATAAAAGCACAACTGACCAGAGGATAGAATTCAAGGAAAAATGTTTAAGTTTAGCTACAGAAAAAAGACACAGGAGTGGGGCAGAAGGCAGACAATAGAGATCTCGAAGAAACACAGAGACTGAAGAAGATGCCAGACACTCAACTTCAAATTGTGGGCACTTTTCTAGCAAACTTTGTCTACCTCAACATTTTTCTATGATAATTGCCTTAATTTCATTTTAAACACTGACTCCCAAAGTGATTCCACTTCAGCTGACCCTCAGTGTTTGTATCAAACAATCTTTATTTATTACTCAATGGCTCTAATTTCCACTGTGATTATAACTAGGTTATTGTCAAATATCTTTGTTTCTAACAATTTTGGACACTCGAACTTTAAAACTCTGTACAGGAGCATTTACCACAAAGGTGTTAGAAATAAGGAATACCTGAAAGATTAAAACACATTATTATTATTATAATTATTACACTAGTATTAGATATCATCATCATTGCTGCCATGTGTTGAGTGTCTACCATATAGGAAAAGTCCAGTATCAAATACTTTATGTTTAATTCTCAGAAATAGTTTTTTTCCACTTTAAGTCTAAGAAAAAAGAAAATATCCCAGAGAAATTAAAGAATTTCATTTGGGGGCGCCTGGGTGGCTCAGTTGGTTAAGCAACTGCCTTCGGCTCAGGTCATGATCCTGGAGTCCCGGGATTGAGTCCCGCATCAGGCTCCCTGCTCAGCAGGGAGTCTGCTTCTCTCTCTGACCCTCCTCCCTCTCATGCTCTCTGTCTCTCATTCTCTCTCTCTCAAATAAATAAATAAAATCTTTAAAAAAAAAAAGAATTTCATTTGATTTCAGGTCTATTTGAGGCCAAACATGTTATTAAGAGAACAGTGGACATAATATAATAGAACAAATTTTAATATCAATGGGTAGCTTCAGGATTATAAAACTTCTAAAATAAGACTAAGAATTCAACTTTCAACAGTCAGTCCCAAGAGACAGGATTTCTGAAGAACACACTGAACTGTATTTCTTCTTGCCATTTACTGCTGGCATCCTACTTCCGTTTCATTTGCTTTAAGTGCTGTATTTCATTTCAAATTGCTTCCACTGTTACTAAAAATGAATTTAGAGCATAAAGAAAAAAAATACTGACAAGTTGTTTCCAGTTTCTTAGATGAGATTTCCAGGGCTTCTGTCATTTTTAAAACAGAAATCTTTTCTTTCTCTACCCCTAGAAAATTGCATAACTAATGATTAAAGTGGTTGTGGCTTTTCTGGTGTGTCAGGAAATTGCCCCTCATGATCTTCTACCCCTCTCACTCCCACTGGTCTCTCAAAATCTTCTTCTTAATGGAATCCAGCAGATAAAAATAGTCAAGAGTGATAGTTTTTCTCAATGCTTAAAAAATTAGATTTATAAATGGAAAATTCGGTTTTTATAAAGAGCTGAGGGTTTTGTTACTGCTCTTGAACAAAGACCAAGATTTAGTACCACGTCCATTGAAAACATAAACCCCCTTTGGTAGACTGAGATGGCCCCAACCACAGTGGCAGAAAAAGACATCAAGTGTCCCCAAAGGGAACTTCTGTGTGAAGGAGGGCAGGTCGGGGCTGGTGAGGCAAGTCTCTGTGCTAGGGCTGGTTCTGGGAAAATGAGCAGGTGTGGCTGGAAGTCCAGGCTGGACAAGCCATCCTGGCTAAGAAAGCATGCTTTGGGGAAAATGTCTGAACATGTGAGTATTAACCAATGAGACTGACCTGAGAAGTCCATGCAGGAGGCCCTTCACCACCCAGGCAAGCAGGGTCTGTACCAGCTTCTGCGTGCTGCCCCCACACAGGCCCACAGGGGAACAGCTTGCAGGAGAGATGAGTAACGGAAGTAGTACAGGGTAAACAAGCAAGCACCTGGTCTCCCTTATGCATGGAAGGAATTCGCTAGTTTGTCTTTCAATACAATGAGGAAGCTGGAATGGTATTGAATTAGTCTCTGTGGCACTTCAACAATTCAGGCAGTGGGGAAATTTCTCTAGAAAGATGCCAGATTTTCTCCTAATTTGGAAAATGAGGCCTCTACCAGTTTTAATTTTGGAATCAGAGGTATGTTCATATAAGCACTCTCTACGCTGGTAATGTGTATGCAAATGGCATATATATTTTGATAATCAAGTAAGTTGAATACAATGTCTCTGGCATTTTATGTAAACAATTTGAACCTATCATGCTCCTAGATTGCTTTATTTTTTTTAAAAGATTTATTTATTTTAGAGAGAGATGGATGGGGGGGAGAGGGAGAGGCAGAAAATCTCAGATGGACTCCCCACTGTGTGCAGAGCCCCATGTGGGGCTTGATCCCAGGACACTGATATCATGGCCTGAGCCGAAATCAAGAGTTGGACACTTAACCAACTGAACCACCCAGGCGCCCCTTCTGGGATGCTTTAGAATTGGTAGAACCTCCCTAACCATTAAACTCAAGGTTGCAGTGTCGAGAGTGAGCAAAATCAAGCACCAGTGCCCTTCTGGAATGCTGCTTTAGCACTGCTTATTTTTGTCTGATTGAATTACTGGTTACAAAACCACAATTTTCATGCCACTGAGAAGCTCTTATTTCAAACTGACCACATGTCAATGATCTTAAACAAAATATTCTTTCCCTGCATTAGCTATGATGAAATGCTCACATCAATACTATCATATTATTATAAGCTAAATGATTCTGATGCATACCATATTCCAGATTCATAATGCAACTGTTTTTAAGAACATGGGTTCATGACCTTGCATTTTGTTAACTGTAATATTCTTTTATAATGCCTAACTCTGGTTTTCATTTAGGAATGTGTAATAGTGTAACTGTATTTCAAAGGTAATAATTCTAATTAGGGCTTTACATTTAAATTTACTATCTAGACTTTATTGAAGATTGTACGGCCTCCTTAATTATACTTAATATTTATGTACCACATCCCATATTTTCAACCACTGTTCTCATTAATGAACTTGCTCAGTCTCTTCATTAGTTAATAAGAGGGAAAATGCTCTCCTTTACAAAAGAAAATATTTGCAGATGACAAAACATAAAAGTTCTCCAAAGTCATAGATCTAAACCCATATCTTTAATGCTTTGGGAAGCTATTGCTGAGCTGGAAGGACTAATCTTTGTAATTATTCTGGCTTAACATTCAGCCTTATATAGAACCCCAAAAATTCAGAGACCGATCATCATCACGATGATGAGTCTCCAGGCCACCATCCACAAAGTCTTTCTAGAATTTATCCTTTGGCACAGGCACTTCCCAACCCTGTTGCTACTAGAAAAAGAGCACCGGGTGCGTTGTCATGCATAATCCCTCCTCCTGATAGAATCAGAATATTGTATCAGTTACTGATTCCTTACTAGAATAGCAAACATTTTTTTTGATGAAGTCAAAAATCTACTTATGCAGGTGCCTGGGTGGCTCAGTTGGTTAAGCACCTGCCTTCAGCTCAGGTCATGAACCAGGGGTCCTGGGATTGAGTCCCACATCGGGCTCCCTGCTCAGCAAGGTGTCTGCTTCTCCCTCTGCCCCTCTTCCCCTGCTCGTGCGTGCACTCTCTCTCTCTCTCTCAAAAATAAATAAAATCTTCCCAAAAAATCTACTTGTGTGCCCAAACAACATGCTTCTAATATTGAGAAAGATTAAGACCCTATGCTCAACTGCCCAGACAAATTTGAATCAAAGAACAGATCCTAAGTTTTTGTTCCTCTATAAAGTATTAATTCAAAAAAAAAAAAAACAACGAAGTATTAATTCTGAATTTCCATATAGATCCCTATCAGTAAACAAAGTTAGGCATCCATAAAAATTCTTAAGAATCTCTAAGGCAAAAGCACCAATGTGAGCAGGTCTCCTGCCAGCTCTTTTTAGGAACTCACCAATCACAAACACTTTTCTAAACTCCACCAACCTATATGTGAGTGCTATCAGCTAGATATATGAAGTTCAAACTTCCATCCTACAATGTTGATCTGATACAAGGCATGAGGCATGGCTGCTAATGATCCGAAGACTTCTGCCTAGAGGGGGAAATAATTAATCATAGAAGCACTTAACAGTGGACTGACTTAACCTGAAGTAGATTTCAGGTGCTACAAGAGCTAGAAAAGTATGACTTTGTACCTAATAATCATATTTTTAATGGACCACACTTTTGTAATTTAGTATTTGTTGATTTGACATGAATAATATTCTTCTCCTCATTCCTCCTTTAGGGTACATAGATACCTACGCTTCTTTAAAGTCATCATATTAACATTTTCCAAAGCTGTGAGCATACTTCTAAATTTATCTCTATTTCTGTAAAGTCAAATGCTTCACTAACACTTCCCCAACATGAAAAAGTAATCAGAGTTAAGTGTTTCAATCAAGAAAAAAATACTTTAATTCCTTAATTGCAAAACACCTTTACCTCAAATGCCACGCTAAACAGTTATTTCTACTTAGTAAAGCATATGAGAATTGCTGCCTTGAAGGATAATTGGGGAAATAATACAATTTTGTTTTGTAATTCACAAAAACAAAGAAAAATGTAAAAGACAAAACAGGAGGAAAGTTTCTACAAAGGAGCCGTAGGTGAGAAAAAGAGTATTGGGAGATGGTTCTCCAAGGATCTGCCATTTCCGCACATCTTTTGAGCAAAAGGCACCAACAACTTTATTCAAGGATGTTTGCAAAGCTGTTCCTGGGCAGGGGGCAGATTTGTTTAAATTGCAGGATTCTAAAGCTAGAGACATTCCTGGGTGAGGATGGTAATGTCTCTGGAGGTAGAGACAGGCAGATTTGTTAGGGATCTCCTTTCTTTGAAGATCGGGGCTTTCTTGAGCTCAGTGTTCTTCACGTATAACAAGAACGCACTGTACGTGCAGCGTTCAGCTGGGCCCACCCCATATCATTATCTTTGGGACTCAAGGACAACGGAAGTGACACAAACATTAAGTCCATGCTATTCTCGGTGTTGTGAGTAACAAACTGTCTGAATCCATTTGGGCTTACTGTCTCCTTACATAGTCGTATGGCAGGCCTGCCTAGCTGCTTCCGCAGTGACTGTTACTGAGGAACTGCTTGACTGCTAAACAGGTAACCATAGAAAAGTAACTCTGGTCTTAGAATTACCTTCTTTGTTTTGCTAGAAAGGAGGAACAGGGGCGCCTGGGTGGCTCAGTTGGTTGGGTGGCTGCCTTCAGCTGAGGTCATGATCCCAGGACCTGGGATCAAGCCCCACATTGGGCTCCCTGCTAAGCAGGGAGCGGGCTTCTCTCTCTGCCCCTCCCCCATTCATGCACGCGCACATTCGCGCGTGCACTCTCTCAAATAAATAAATAAAAATCTAAAAAAATAAAAAATAATAAAATAAAATAAAAAGGAAGAAGCCAGAAAATGTGTAAAAAAACCTGATGATATAAGTTCTGGAATGAAGTTTCCATAGGAAAGTATCTGTTAGTACAGGTTTAAAAAACACCCCATCTTTGCTAACGTTAAATAAAGGCTATCCAACGTGTGTGTGTGTGTGTGTGTGTGTGTGTGCATGTTTTCATCTCAAGCATCCAAGTTATTCTGTGAATGGGTTCTTGACTGGATGAAATGGGAATTGGGAGCCAACAAAGAGGAGATGTCCCATATGTAAATATAAGGGAAAATAAACTTTTACTGTGAACACTATCAAAAACAAACACATACACATTTGTATACTCCAGGGAAGAAAGATTCTGAAACCTCTTTTGATCAAAAGACATAATTAAAATTTGTAGAATGCCTCTTATTAATATCTTACAGTATATAAAATAGTATTAAAACTCACTTAAATTTGTTACCCATATGTTATTTTATTTCAATGAAAATCAAAATGTTTCTTGTACCTTTATAGAATTAGTCATTTGATTGACTTTCCAGCCTATTTTTTCTAGCACAGTTTAAGATCCTCAATTGGACTTCTCCTATAGGATAGAACCATGACTTCCGTATTGGGAAGGAATTATTATATTTCATACTAGAGGAAAGATTGCCAGGTAGAATTCACCATTGAAATTTGGTTTCACTGGAGTTTCATTTGCATGTGTGTGTGTGTTTAAGTCTGCATAATCTAAAGTGTTCAATATATCATCCTAAATTATTGTTCGGTAAATTAAAATATTGGAGGGTTACAAATGACGTACAAATAGTACTTCTTTGAGCCTGTATATCCTGATTTTTTATTTCAAATGTTCCTTCCCTGTTTTGGAGTTTGGGGACAATGTAAAAATGTCCTATGTTGATTAACTTTCAAATGTCAATCGTTATTTAGATATCTTTAAAGACAAAAACAATAATATACTATAGAAAAGGCTTACATAAATCACAAGCCTTTGTTCTTCTAGTCAGATTTTCAAGAAAAATTTAAATAATTTCTTCAGTTAATTAGGAACAAAATTTGATTTAATAAAAATGAATAGTGTTTATTTTAATTTAAATTCATACTAATGAAAGAAAGCAAGTAAAAAAGTTGTAATCTATGCTATACAAAAGAGTTGCTGACATTTCTGCTAATTAATTTCTACTTGAACCTGAATTCTAGATCATTATCTCCAGCTCACAAATGGATCATGCTTCAAAAATGCCTTGAAGCTAACTGAACTTCAGAGCACATTTTCCAATGGAAATCATAACTTAATACTCTGGTTTCTAGACTGGTGCACCAATCCTATTTCCCCTTATATACAGATGTCACTGCAGGAATGGTGATGTCAATCATTTTGTCTTCTAAATGCACTCTATTCCTCTGAAGAATACCTTCTAAATGAGTCGTGCATTCCCTGGAGTTGGAAGCAAGTGCCCAGCAATCAGCAATCTTTAAAGTAGTAATACAGGTGAGCTCTCTACGAGAGCGAGGGAGAGACAAATAGCAAAAGATGAGACGGTAAAGCAGCCCAGGTTGCAGAGGCGAGGGTGATCATCTACAATCAACTGCTTTGCCACCCTGTAAATAGCGAGGACACTTGCCCCCAGCCCAGCCTCCAGCCTTCTTCCCTCACACCACAAGGCACATCCTTCTCACTTCTCTTTGCTTCAGAATCCAAAGCTCTAATATGAAATAAAATCTGTGCTGAGGTTCCAATTATTAGCTGTGAGACCAGTTGGGAAATATTTTGAAACCAGCAAGTCACTGGTCTACATTATTTTATGTTTTTTCATTCATTCGTGTTTACGACTGTTTGATAAATATGTACTGAACATATACTATCTCTGGCAGACACTGAAAGATTTATTCCTTAGCCAAGCATTATAAGTCATGTCTATGTCCCAGTTTGTGTCTGAGTTCATCCAATTTGTTGCTGTCAAAGATGTCTTATCAGGCTAAGGTCTTTACCTGCAGTAGAGGCCAGTTAACTGCTTCCCAGCTTCTCTTAGCCATCTGCATGGTCACATAAAAAAGGAGCAAAAGAATGGAAATACAACATATCCAGAATATTCCATCAACACTTCTTCATAAACAGTTCAAAATCCGTACCTTCATTCCACCTGTAATGCTAAGAACACTGCTGAAAAAAAAGAAAGAAAGAAAGAAAGAAAGAAAGAAAGAAAGAAAGAAAGAAAGAAAGAAAGAAAGAAAGAAAGAAGAAAAAAAGAAAGAAAGAAAGAAAGATTAAAAAAATCCACTAGACTGGTATCAACAACTTACTACTGGTGTATAAGTTTTGATTTCTGTAAAATCCAACTATGTCTACAAGGAACAAAACTGGTAATGATAAGTCAATTTCGGATTATTTGGTAAGAGTTCTTTGGCAGAAAAAGAAAAAAAGGAGCACCTGCAAGGGGAAATATTACAATAGGCGCTGAAATTGTTCATGACCAACTAAAATTCCAAGTGGATGAATTTGCAATGAGAGGTCATTTGTCAGAAAGACTGCTTGGGGTAGAGGCATATCTGATGGAAGCTGTGCCAAAGAGGTTATTTTCTAACTAAATAAATTTGAAGACTTTTAAGAGCCAAAGCTTTCAAACTAATGAAATACTAGTGTTTGCTTTCTGAATAATGGCCCTCCTCTTCCCCTTTATACATCTCCTTTGTCCATTTCAATATTCACTTCCCATTTCTCTTTTATTTTTTTTCATGTTTATCTAATCAAATCTACTCTTGAGAGTAATGGCAAACCAGATTCCCCAGACCAATTACTCACACTGAGCCAAGCACTCAAAAACGAAACAGAATGGACTGAGCAAGTATTTGACAAAGCAAGTGGATTCTGTGAATTAGAATCAAACATACAAATGGATATATGTATGTTTGTGCTCTTAAAATATCACTATTTGTATTTCTTATTGACTGTAATGGACTCAAACTTGCCTACTATTTTTATTGAGGGAATACAGATTTCATTTTGAGTTCAGATGATTGTACAGTATCAATCTAGCCATCAGGAGATGACATTTTTTATACATTTTAATGCTAATTATGTGATTTATAGACATTTTTTCAGTGTGATCTACTATTCTAAACTTTCATCTAGAAAGGAAAGCTTATCAAAAATTCCTCTCTATATTTCTCCTTTAATGTAAACTTAATAATACATTTTGATAACTGTATGCATGACATGAAAATATGATTGCTCACAATATTTCTTGTTTAGTATCTATACGGAACATTTTTTATATAAAAGAATTCAGTTTTACATTCTTCTCAATGGAGGAAAAAAATAAAGAATCATTTCAGGATATTAGTAAGCTCTGGAACATTGACAAATTGCTGGCATAAAATTGAGGGATAAATATTTGAAGGAAATAAATGAAAGGAATTTACCCTATTACAAATCAAATTCTAGCATGGGGATATAAAAATTCCCAATGTTCATCTATTATTGGAGAGAGTTATGTTTTATTTATACTTTGCAAAGTTGAATAACTTCAAATGATTAAAACCTTAGAATATACTAATGTTCATCTAGTGGCATGATTGTTCTATTCCTGCTGTTCTTAATTCTAGCACATTTTTCTCCTGTTTTATATGAATAATTCACTGCTGCTGATTTATCTAAAATCTGATGTATTTTTTTTTATTGTCGACAAACAGTGTCAGTAATAAGCACTGTAGCTAAACAAAATTTCCCTGCCCAAGTAGCTAACACGTGTGCTTGGTGGCAACTCATCCTTACAATATCAATGCTTTAACCGACCAAGGTTGGCTGACTGGTTTCTCATTTAAAAAGACCGAAAAGGACTCCCCAGTAATCTAGCCCAGGTCCAGAAAGTTAGGTTCTTTCATGCATCCCGCATACATGAAAGGTTGAAGTGATGAAGATTCAGGACAATTTCTGGGAGCCCTCCCTAAGAGAAGAACTGACCTACAGCAGAGGCAAAGGACAGATCCCAAAGCATTTCTTTAGGTTAAGTCTGCTCACCAGAGGGCACCAGGGCAACCTGACTCAGCCCCAAGTATTATCATAACTGTGACTACCTGCTGTTTTAATTCTCACATAAAGCTGCTTTCCTAGGTGCAAATCATTCCCAGCAGGGCTTCATTTGGAATACTGCTCCTTTTCTTCACTGCTCCTGATCTCCCTGCCTAAGCCAACCCACTGGATGCCTTTCTTTGTCTGATATCATGACAATTTTATTTCAGGGCCTCCATTCATGTCCTTGACTCTCAACTTTGGTGAAGTCTACTCAAATCCATTCCAAAAGTGGTTTCAAACTCTACATCCTGGAGACAGATGTTTGGAGACTATTGATCTCTTCATCCCAATAAATGATAGGCACTTAGACAAAATGACCCAACTTGCTATGGGCTTGGGAGAAGCCCAAATAGAAGCCAGTTAGAAGGTTCTAAATGCAAACAATATCTTTCTTCCTACCTATGACCTGCCAAACAAAGCCCCTGACTGACAACATTCCAGAAAATCTACTCCAAATTACTTTCTAGCTTTGTTCCTGTATTGATGAAGGAAAAAAATTAGTAGGCAAAGAAAAAAAATGCTTTTGTGGTGCTCCATTCTATCTTACAAGTCCATTACCAACACTTAACAAGAGTCCCCAAGGAACACCAAAGACACTTTGTCACACTTTGAAAATCATTAATTTGTCATAATTGGGCACAGTGGTTTTTATGGCCTCTTCTAAATGATATTATATAATTAATAGTTTCAGTATAAAAACTATAGAAAAGTTCAATTTTATTTAGCACCACTCAGGCCTTTCCATGAAACCCATGGCTGGTTCTGATTTTTCAACTTAAACAGGTCAAGATTAATTGGAAGGCAATTCAGAGAACAACCTGATTTTTTGTTTGCATGCTGTCTTTCTTTTGATGGCCAATGCCACTAATTCTCATCTCATTATCTCATCAATAATTCTCTCAATAATTCTCATCTATTATTCTCCAGCCCTACAACGACAGGGATAACGGCCTTGGGAAGGAAGCCATTTCACTTTATGTGCTACTTTTCTCTGGGAGTTTCGCATCTTGAACCCATGCTTAAAATTTGTTAAATGTTTCCTTAATAAATGTACATCTTTCTAGTCTCTACCTTTTAAAATTTAAGGATAGCATTTCTTTTTTTTTTTAACATTTCTGACACAATGTTTTATTTTGTCATGCTGGCTCTTAATATATGTAAGAAGAGAAAATACCTAGTAATACTAAAGAGTGTGGAAGTTTTACTTTTTAGAGACTTCCCATTTTGAAGCATCTCCTATAACACTTAGAAATAAAGAAAAATGAATTTCATGGTTAATTTCATGTGTAGTGAAAATATGCATAATTATTTAAGTTTTTATGAGGTTCAAGAAAAACTTTGAGTTTTTAAATTTCTTTTAATTTATTCTTTGAGAATTGGAAATTATTTTAATTTCCATAACCTGAAATCCCTAAAGGATTGTTTTGTAAACTCAAAAATTTTAGATAAACTTGGCAAAATTAGCTTCCAAAGCATCATGATTTGATTCAACGACGTTATGAGAATTGCTCTGTGTGTGTGTGTGTGTGTGTACTTACTAGAACTACTTTCTCACTTTTTTCTAAATACATAAAATTGAATTTACATTCATTCCCCTATATTTGAAATCTTATATTAATCAAATATTAAAGTATGATATTATAGAAATTACTTAAATATATTTTTACCAAGTGAGGTCATGATTGCATACATATGATGGGTGATGGGTGAAAAATCGCACTTAATTAACACAAAAATATGATGAAGGCATGTGTGAACTATATTCATAAATAAAATATTCTGTTTCAAAATATGATAACATAGATGTATTTAAAAAATATTTTGTAATCAAATTTATTTTATCTATCTAATGTTAGTGACACCAAACACTAAAATGACATATGTTCCTCTGGAATGAACTTTGATTTGTCTTACTCCTTATGCTAATCCATATGCTCTAATTTATAGAAATTATTCTCTGGCCAAAACTGTATTGTAGTATGATTTAAATATCATGTTTATATAAGATTAGAAATAGCTAACAAAGAGCATCTTTACAATAGACTCAACAATAAAACAATCACCTAAAATAAAAACTAGAAAAAAATGAGACAGACTTTCACTTTTAAAATGACAATGTGAACTAATAATGTAGAGTAGGTGAATGAGAGAGCTAAAATATTGTTTTATGTGAAGGCATTATGTATAAAAATAGAAAATAATGGGTTATCATATAACTAGGTTTCTTTTATTAGCGCATGGTTTTATTCCATATTTATCCCTTAGCTCTATTTTTTTAATTCCCAGACTTACTGTCAAAATCAGATCTCCTTAAATTAAGCATTAAAATACAGCATGTCACCCAGATACCACACAATTCCCCATATGGCGCTGTCATCACATTCCACACACTACTCTCTCAGGCTTTTGCACATATTCTGTTGCTATGGCTAAAAAAATGAGTGAATTTAGCCTATGTGAAAACAAAGGACCCCTATCATCACAGATACATGCATCCCACGCAACTAAGAGTCTTCCTTCTTTTACCCATCTCAAGGACAAATTTGCAAAAGAAATCCTGCATCCCCTTGAATTTGCAAACAGAAAATCTGACAGATAAATCGCATGTAAATTTCTCTTCATCATTATAGGAGTAAACTTTTTGAGAATAGGATTTTTATTCAATTAATCATTTTTTGTTGAGCATCTATGATATGCCATGCACTATGGTTGACACAAAGAATACAACTGTAAATAAAATAGACACAGCCCCTGCTCTCAGAAAACTTTGTTCATATGTGCAGAAGAAGATATTAATTAAAGAAAAAAATTATTAATTAAATTAGTTTGCTTGCTGCCATAAAAAGTAGTTACTACAAGTTGGGTGGCTTAAAGGACAGAAAAGTATGGTCTCATAGTTTTAGAGGCCAGAAGTCTGAGGTCAAGGTATCAGCAGGATTGGTTCCTGCCTTTGGCTGTGAGGGAAAATCTGTTCCATGCTTCTCTGAGATTCTTGAGGTTTTCTGGAAAGCTTATTCCTAAGCTTGTAGACACATTATCTTGATCTCTGCCCTCTTGTTCTCATGGTGATCTGTGTGTGTGTGTACACACATGTGTGCAAAGTTCCCCATTTTATAAGGGCACTAGTCATTTTGGTTTAGGGACTCATTCTCTCCAGTGTGATCTCATCTGAACTAATTACACCTTCAGTGACCCTATTTCCAAGTATGACTGAGGTACTGAGGTACTGAGGGTCACATTCTGAGATACTGAGAGTGAGGACTTCAACATATGAATTCAACCAGAATCAAATGATACATGGTTATAAAAAGGAAGGACCCCTATTTCTTGAGAGTATAAACTAGGGTGTGAGGGCTGAAAATTGGCTAAGCATAGTTTGTCTAGAAAAGTGAAAAATTAAGAAAATAGAAAAAAAAGGAATTGAAGATGGATGTAGGAAAAAAAAGGTCATTATAGATACTCCCTAGTTTCCAGGTGATTTTGTTCAATCGTACCCAATACCATAGGAAGACAACTCAATGAAACATTGAATGGGCTATCCTACTCAGCAACTAAAGGATTATTGGTGACCTTTACAACTGGAATTGTGATGAATACCTATGAATGTTTATGGTATGGGCAACATTTACAAATAGGAAAACTAGTAAAAACCTACAAGTAGGAAACATAGTTATGAATTTCATCCAGAGAGTAGGGAGAAAATAAAAGCCAAAGTACATGAGGAAACATTCAATGATGAGAACAAAATGAGTAGAACTTCAATATGTCCAATTAAATTTCACAACAAGGGTTAAGAAAGACAGAGAAAACCAGGTGAATTTTTACAAGATAAATACCGGCTAAATGATTGTATGATGAATATTCTACTTTAAATAGATATGGGAAGAGGAAGATGGAGTAATCTTGCAAAGATATGATAAAATGAAATTTGGGGCTAGGCAGTGAGTGAAAACAGAGAAGAGATCATTTTTAGAAAGATAACCATATAGCAACAATTTCTGATAAAGTCTAAAGTATATTCATCTTAGATTTTGGCATATACAGATTTTATAAGGCAGTTTGAGTTAATTGGGAAAATCTGGTAAATGTTTAATAATTGGCTTTCTGAAAAAAAGTGTGTACACACACATATGTAAATATGCAAATGTAAGTTTATTATAAATTTAACTGATATGGAGGATATATAGCATATAATTTGCAAATAATAAAATTATACATTATTCTTTACTACATAATTCTTAAAGCCAATTGATTCTCACAAAACACTTTAATTTTTGCAAATTTTTGTATATACAATCTAGGTTTGCAATTCTAACTTGAATATTGGTTGATATAAATGATGGATGGTTTATTTATACGTAAGATGGGATTAAAATAATATAGCCATATGTTGGAATTTCACTAATGTATCAGGGAGCTGAGTGACTTTTCTGATTGACTGGATAATAGTGTTTTGATACCATAAGAATATTTTCTCCATATTTTTGCTATTTACAATGTAACAGCCACAGACACAAGGCACTTTTAAGTTTATTTAGCATCATTAACATTTTCTCCACCACTTTCTTCAGTCTAGAGACCAAAAAACAAATTAGAGTTTCTGGACTAGTAAACTCACTGAGATGTTGGGACGGGGCTGTGCCGAGAGGGCCTAGAAGCTCCTCACATCTGCTCCTGCCATAGCTTGCCATATACATCTCTTCCATTTGGCTCTTCCTGAGTTGTATCCTTTATAATAAACCAGCAATGGGAAAGGAAAGAAAGAAAGAAAGAAAGAAAGAAAGAAGAAAGGAAGGAAGGAAGGAAGGGAGAAAGAAAGAAAGAAAGAAGAAAGAAAGAAAGAAAGAAAGAAAGAAAGAAAGAAAGAAAGAAAGAAAG
>NW_022589720.1:14017582-14040840 GCF_004348235.1 Phoca vitulina | reverse complement strand
AAAGAAAGAAAGAAAGAAAGAGAAAGAAAGAAAGAAAGAAAGAAAAAGAAAAAGAAAGAAAGAAAGAAAGTTGGAAGGAAGGAAGGAAAATAAATAATCAGGCTCTGCTCTGTAGTGTTTGCCAATATCATAATGTAAATACTTCTATTGTAGTTGATTTCAAGCTACCAACCTGACGTCACTGAATGCAAAGTTGAGAAGAGACGAACAGGAGCACCGCATTATATAGTATTTCCACCATATAAATACCACAGACATCACCTCAAGGACACAGATAATAACAAAATAATTAGAAAGCCACAAAGGCTGAATATTTATTACTTTTATTTTTAAATTATATAAGCATGAAGTCTTATCATTTAATTTTTAGTAACTGCCATGTTTAACAACGGCCTCAAAAATTCCTGAAAACCTAATAATAAGTATGTATCAGCAGCTGGTGAGAACAAGCTCCAGCACAGCAAGAATTCACCCTGCAAGTAGAGAGTCTTAAGTCATCTAAATTTGGTTCAAGAATAAGAAGGAAAAAGAAGATTCTGGCAAAAGTTAATGTCTGCCACTCCAATAAGCCCCAGGATACAAACTCTGGATATTTCAGAATGAAGTGACTACAATAAAAGAGTAAAAACTGAGAGGGGCGCCTGGGTGGCTCAGTCGTTAAGCGTCTGCCTTTGGCTCAGGTCATGATCCCGGGGTCCTGGGATCAAGCCCCACATCGGGTTCCCTGCTCAGCGGGAAGCCTGCTTCTTCCTCTCCCACTCCCCCTGCTTGTGTTCCTTCTCTCGCTGTGTCTCTCTCTGTCAAATAAATAAAATCTTTAAAAAAAAAAGAGTAAAAACTGAGAGTTGTTGCTTTAAAAATAAGAATGACCTTTGGTTATTGGAAGTTTGATCTGAAAATAGGGTCAGGGGGGAGAAATGTGGAAAGGTTTCAGTATTTCTCTAAAAAAAAGTACCCAGATAGTATGGGTGAAAAGATGTAACAGACCTGTCAGTAAAACCTTTAAGAAAAGCTATGAGATACTCATCACTCAAAAACTAATGGGGTTTATCAGAGTTTTTAGAAAAACTGGTTCCAAGTGGCACCTAAATCTGACATCCAAAAAAAAAAAAAAAAAAAAAACTACTCTTGTTTGTGTTACCAGTGACCTTGAAATTGCCAAATATACTTGACAATTTTAATCTTTAACTGAGTTGCCCTTTCATCAGTATTTGACATCGATGTCTATTCCCTTCCTGCCACATCCTACTCTCTGTCTTCAATGGTATAATTTTTTATTTGTTTGTTTTTGTTCTACTTCTAGTTGCCTGGCACTTTCCCTATGCTTCCTCATTGATTCATTTTAATGTCAATGCTCCCCAAAGATCTACCCTTAGCTTTCTTCCCTTCTCATTTCACATGGTTCAGTGGCTTTCAACTGGGGAAAATTATTTTACTCCCAAGGTACATTGGCAATATCTGGAGATATTTTTGTTGTCACCACCTGGGGTGTGCTAACGATTTCTAGTTGGGAGATGCCAGGGATATTCCTAATAATCCTACAAGGCATAAGACAATCCCCCACAACAGAGAATTGTCCAAGCTGAAATATCCCCTTTCCATCTATCCATTGATAACTTTCAAATCTGTGTCCACAAGCCATTCTTCCCCCACTGCCTCCCCACTGCATGGCTAACATCCACTCATCCATCACAACGATACTGAAATATCACCTGTTTTCTGATAGAATGGTAATATTTTTAACATAATAATATCCCGTCTGGTAAGGGTATGAATAAAGAAGCATTCTTAATATACTATCGGTAGATTTAAAATTCCAACAACTATTGAAAGAACAATTTGACATTTAAAATGTTAATATCCTTAAAAATGAAATTAAAAAAATTAAATGTTAACATCCTTACTTTTGGAAATTTTAAACGTTCCTTTTATACATAAGGTTTGTATAAATGTACAAGGATATATTTGAAAAAGATATCCTTTGTAGCATTATTTGTTAAGGCAAAGTCAACAGAATGACTTTAAACTATGTAAATTAACATTTTGGGATTACTTGAGTAATTTTTAAACTGAGGTAAATTTGAGTGTATTGACCTGAAAATCTACCCTATGCTGTTGGAGGTAAGGGGAGCAGTATATTAATATGATCCTACTATCAATAAAAGAAAAAAGTCTTTTTTTTTCACTTTAAAAAGTGAAAGTGAACAATTTTATGTTTTGGAACAATTTTATGTTTTGGAACAATTTTATGGTTTTTTTGGAACAATTTTATGTTTACAGAAGTTACAAAGGTAATACAAAGAGTTTCTGGATACCTTCCACCCAGTTTTCCCCATAATTAATATCTTACATTTCCACCCTACATTTCTCAAAACGAAAAATACCAACTTTACTACATTACTGCAAAGTAAAGTTCAAACTTCAGATAGATTTAATCTGTTTTTCCATTAATATTCTTTTTCTGCTCCAAGATCCAATCCGGGGAACCACATTACACTTAGTTCTTTCATTTTTTACTTTATGGGCTTCTATGTTATTTGCATTTTTTTTTTCAAACAGCATATACAACTTCCAGGGTATTAATAAAGGTTCGAGTGCTACCCCATCTGAAATTCACCCTGTCTGAGTTGGATGGCCCTCTCCAGTTCCCAAGGAATCTTAAGTAGTCCTCCAAGATCACACACATTATATCCTGTTGTACTCATTAATTTTCTTTTCTGTCTGCAAAAGTGGTTCTAATTAAGCAACTCTGAAATAAGAGAGTTCTTAGAATTATTAGCCTATTTTGTTTCTTCACATCATGATACCCCTGGAGCCAGTATGCAAGCACATTAATAAAAAAACACAATAAACTAAATAAATAATAAATACTGAACAGTGCAATAACAGAACCAAGGCAAAAAACTACATAAAATATTTATGCATACATCTTTATACATGGTCATGAAATTACTGAGTGCTGAGAGGAAAGGTAAAAATTTCACCAGCAGAGGCTCACAACCAACTAACAAAATCTCTATTCAGGATTAATTAGGTTATTAAATGATTTCATGAATGCATTTCAATGTCATAGAAGGTACCCATGAAACCTGGTTATAGGATGTGATAGCTAGAGATAGCATAGCAAAACAAACAACTCCTATCATTTCTCAATGAATGACAAACATTAACGCTGATCATTGAGAGGCCTTAGTCAAGAGTTCTAATTGATTAGGGACTTCAGAAAATCTTTCCAGAACAGTATGCGTCTGACCATTGAACTTATCTGCACTCATCCATGACCGAGGAAAGGAAGGCTCACAGAGGGGCAAACTTGCTCAGGACTCCGTAGCTAGTCAGTGGTGGAACAGCATCTAACTGAAACTGGTCTATGCCCTCTCCCCCTTCTTACTGTTGAGGAAACCCAGACTCAGTTTAATTTCACTACATGAAAGATCACGGAATAAATAAAATCAATATAAGGGAAGCTTCTAAAGCAAAAGGCTTATATAGATACGGGTTTTGTTTGTGCTTAGCACAGAGAGGAACAGCTAAATGTTCAAATATTTATTTTATTTTATTTTATTTATTTAGGTTTTATAATCGTTTCGAAAGACACAGAAGCCCAATCTGTTTATAAATTGTAGTGACATCTAACTGGTTAGGTGCTTCCTGTTGGCGGGTTTGAAGTGGGTCCGCTGAGCTAAGCTGGAACTCTGTTCTCCAGGATTCCCTTCTCTGTACAATCTCAGGTGAGTGTAAACCGAGAGCTGTGTTTTGCATGAGATTTGAGAGGCTGAAGAAAAGCAGCATCGTGTTCCTGCACTCCGAGGTCCCGGCAGCTTGCAAGGCTGCTGAGGCTCACCCGGCTCACCTGGTTCATGCCAGGTACCTTCCGGCCGGCCCCCAGCTCCTTCCAGACCTACCGAGTCAGCGCCTCCCCTGCTTGGCCAGGTTGCTGAGTGCCCTGAGGACAACACAAACTTCTCCTGCAGGCTGCGCATCATTGAAGTGGGAGGTTTGGAAGCAGTGAAGGGTCAATGCAGATTCCAACCCATTCTCAGGGTTCCAGTTCTGCCAGTTCCAGGTGCTTTGTTCACGAGTTCCCCGATTTGCGTCCATTTTTTCTTCTACGCTGCCTGCCCGTGGACTTCAACCACCAACGTCAGATAGAGAAACATCAGCCTCCCAAAGTTGTGTAGCCCCCACATTTGTGTAAGGGCAAATCCGGGCAATAATTTCCTTAGTATAACGTATCCTTTGGGTCCTCTTTTCCTGATCAAACCCTGCATGATCCATAGAAAGTTGAGACATCTACAAAAAGGAGAAAAACAGATTAAAAAAAAAAAAAAAAATTCTACCTGGCACGATTGGATGCTGCCTGGTTCACGAATTGCTGAATGAAATGCCTATAAAAACAAACAAAACAATCTTGATATTCCTAATTGAAATGAAAACTTGACCAAAACTTGTCCATAGTAATAGCAAGAGCCAGTGATGATATATTAGTTTCAAAGATTCTAAAACAACTAAAAACAATCTTAAACCACCTGAAGAGTGAAGCACATTTAAACACCTACAAAAAGGAAGAATGTCAGCCCTGGTATTCAGTGGTCAATTTAATTTTTAAGGGTTTTGCATTGGGTTTTCCTGTTATCTGATTTAAGATAAGAATATAAATATAATTTTTAAATTACTCTTCCTTAATTATAACACAATTTTAATTTTGTAGAGTACACTTAAAATCCTTTTAAAGGCAGCTTAAGAGGAAAACATATTGAGCTATTCCTTGTGTAGATATCAGAGGAACTAGACAAGTTGTATGGCCATTTCTCAGTTTTCTACCTGTTTCTCAGAATGACCAACCAGAAAAGATCTCTCTGGGTTGGGTGACCTGTTTACAGTGGAGCTTGAGTCTGTCAATACATTTTATTAAATGTGTCTACTGAAAATAAAAATTGCCATTGAAAACCAGTTGTCCAGTGTTTGCTGGTTTCTAAACTTGAGACACGTAACAAATCCACTAACTATAAAACAGATTCCCTTCAAGTATATTAATTCCACTGATGGAGTCTGGTTATTTGGAAGCTTTCTGTGATATGTCAAATAGGGAGTGATGGTGACCTTTAGTCACATGTTGGCACTTAAAAATTACATCTTAGAGAGCTGCTGTCTTTGATATGTCAAGATGATAAGTTATCTTTAAAACATATCAAAAGCACTGTTGGTTACCATACAAAGATAAATTATTGATATAGTTTATATTTGCCTCTCCATTTAAAAAGAGGGCTGATATGGGGTGCCTGGGTGCCTCAATTGTTAAGTGTCTGCCTTCGGCTCAGGTCATGATCCCAGGGTCCTGGGATCGAGCCCCACATCGGGCTCACTGCTCTGCAGGAAGCCTGCTTCTCCCTTTACCAGTCCACTTGCTTGTGTTCCCTCTCTTGCTATGTCTCTCTCTGTCATATAAATAAATAAATTTTTTTTTTTAAAAAGAGAGTTGATAATAATATTATGGGCAAGGTGTTTACTGAACAAAAGCCATGTCTACTTCTATTAGGTATCATACATGTTTGACATTCTATCTACTGGCTAGAGCTGTACACCCAGGAGTTGACCCCACCTTAAGAAAGCTTTCTGAACCTTACAAAAACACTCTCCTTTTTTACCTGTTGTTCTTCTCTAAACTAGTTTTTCTTGACCACTTAAAAAAGCAAGACAGAAAAATAAATGAGTTAAGTGTTTAATTATAAAGAAAATGACTAAGGAGACTTTAGTATAAGCCCCTTAAACCTCCTTTTCCCTGGCAAAATGAAATGTTAAGTGCCTTGTTTATAACAAATGTGTCAAGAATTGTGAAGGGCCTGAGAACTCACTCTTTTTGCATGATTACAAGTTAGCCTGCCACAGATTCATAGAGTGGACAGGAGACACGAGACTCCTGGCACAGAAACAAAGGACTTGATTACTCATAGTGCAGCAGGAAACATGAGTCCCATGGTCATGCTAGTTCTTCTTGCTCTCCAAATCCCAGGGGGTGACACAGAAGAACCTAAGTGGATACTGTGCATGCCGTGGGTTTGCATCATAGCTGATGGAAGTCATGCTTAGGGAACTCCAGTCTTTGAAATAATGGGCTACAAGCAAAACTGATCTTTGCTCAGGAGGTGAAATTATCTCTATCATACAGGATTGTTTGCTATGCAAATATATTTGAAAATACAGTTCAGAAAAAAAGATTGTCAGTGCTTCTTTTCATATGCTGTACAGAATTATGAAAAACCCATGAGGAATTACCTCCCAACAAAGATTATGCTGTATTTAGTTCAACATCTTCATAATAATGAGGACTAGGCATCTGCCTAATCTTAACCTCAAAAAACCTAAAATGATAAAGGGAAGAAGCATTCTCTCTAGCAAGATTGAATTAAATCAAAGTCAATTTATTGAGTTTCCAATTACACATGACATTTTATCAGGACTATGTCAAGCAAATTACCTGTTAAAAAAAAATGGCTTGTTCCTTAACTACTTTACCTTATATCCATCAAAAGTAGTGTTCTAAGAACGTGTTTATTCACGTTGCTATGAGACTAAAATTCTGTCTTTAAAACCAAGGCCACTAGACAGATTTAAAGTCAGAACAAAGAAATAAAGATAGATAGGTGATAGATGGATGGATGGATAGATAGATAGGTTTTTGGTTTTTGCTTTCAAATCACACGTTAATACAAAGCATTCATTGAGAATTGATTGGTGTCTTGTCATTGTGCTATATTCTTGGGGTGGAAGAGAGAGGAGAGATACTGAGTTGGGAGATATGATTGCTATCAGCAAAGATTCACTTTCCCTATGTCAGCAGACAAAATTGTGTTTACTCCTTAGGCTGTGCTCACAGATAAAAATTGCAGTGTCTGAACGCACCCATAAGAGAAGGATAAAAATGAATTTAATTAAAGATAGTTTGGATAGTTTTGTTTAAATTATGCAAAATTAAACAATTTGGCTTTTCAGTGAGATATTTATGGATTATGGGAGTTCAATCCTGCCTGTGGTTTTCATATTGGTTCTAATTTTTTCAAATACTAAGGTTCTGGCCTTTTTTGTATCATCCAGTTTATCTATAGGTAAAATAACGGTTAAAAATCCATTAATTGTGGACTTTTTTATAGATTATAGATGTAATCCATTTGGAAATCTCATGGAATCCAATATTGACATTGCTTTGGCTTAAGTAGCAGCAGCAAAGCTGAGAGCCAGACAGCCTCTGAGGGTGCCAGAATTCAAGGTCGCAGTGGGGGAAGGCTTCCACCTAAATGTAGCACATCTAAGTCAAAATGAATGTGAATATGGTAAGGAGAAAGAGTCACACTCGTTTGCATATCAATGGATGAACAAGAAAGAGGAAAAGAAGGTGAAATTTTTCTCTCCACTCAATGGAAAGTCATTTGTCCTGGATCTCCCCTCTGAGTAAAGAGAACAGTCCATCAATGAATGTATTCAGAGGCATCTCATTTTATTTTACTTCTAATGGTATATCCTTATTTGGCAGTTCAATCAGTTTTTTAGCCCCTCAAGTTAACATCTAAATTCTCTCTGTAAATAGGACAGTTACTCAGAATTTGGCTGTCATAAACAATTCTCTGTATTTGATCATTTCACTGATGACTCTGCAAAAGTCTATGTGTGAATTAAGAAAGCAATTATACTATGTACCTACTAAGCTGAAAAGAAAGGAAGACTATGAAATTTTATCTCGTAACTGATTATAAAGTTGAGTAAAAAACTGAAATTTTAGGGGCGCCTGGGTGGCTCAGTCCGTTAAGTATCTGCCTTCGGCTCAGGTCATGATCCCAGGGTCCTGGGATCGAGCCCCACATTGAGCTCCCTGCTCAGCCTGGAGCCTGCTTCGCCCTCTGCTCCTCCCCCTCCTCCTTCTTTCTCTTTCTCTCTCTCTCAAATAAATAAATAAAATCTTTTTAAAGAAATACTTAAATTTTAAAGCTACTTACATTTTTTTATAGTTGAAATATTCTTTCTTAAGAAATGTGTAAGTTATAAACGATTTCTCATGAACAAAACTCACCTTATGCGTGTGTATGTGTGGGTGTAAAAGTAATGACCTAAAGTCATTGAATGCAAAGTCAGGACCTAAATTAAAATTTAACAATAATTTTTATTTCTACTGGGTTCCTAAAAAGTAAAAGATCACCTTACCTCAAAGTCTCATACACATATATATACTCATTCCTAAGTAAAAAGTACATGAAAACCAAATAATATACTGGAAAGAATTTGACCATTAGAAAAGAAGGAGAAAATATTTGGTTGTAAAATCTTCTAGCAAGCTTGTTATATTTCAATCACTTCAACAATACTTTTGTGGAGCTTCATGCTGCTAAGGAAAAAAAAAATGCCTCTAGCTCAGAATATGCAAAGTTCCTTGAGCTGGCAGGGTCTAGGCATCCTAGTGATTGACAGCTGGGAGAATCTTCATGATTGGCAGGAGACAGTGATGCCCTCCAGGGGAAATGTTTACATGTTGACACTAAAAATCATGCCAACCTCTCTCTCCTACTTCTTTTTCCAAAATCTTTTATTAGTAAACTTCTCCTGCTGTTCTACCTGAGTCATTAAATATATTAAACACTCCTTGCTTTCCCAGAAAGCAGAAAATCATATTTTAGATAAAATATAGGTTTCAACATCAGAACTGCAAAAACTGAGCCACAGTGACATGTCAGAAGACCAGGTCAAATTCCTCAGGTAAAGACACTTGAAAAGATCTTCTTTTATTCCTTATTTCTGAAAAGGTACAAAATATTCCGTATCTCGCCCAATAATTGGGATTTCCCAGTATAGGATGGATCTTGGATAAGGTCGGTGATCAAGAGAAGAAAGAGCTAAAATATTCTTTTAACCCCAATTCTTTTTCCAAATAAAAATACAAAGTTTCAATATGAGACGTATTCACCTTCTCCATTCTTTGTTTTCTAAAATAAAAATATTGGGAAAATATTTATGATCAACACTAGACTCCAGCTATGCTGGCCTTCTTTCCTTCTTCAAACATTATATTGAAGTTATTCTTTTGTGTACAGTAGCTGCATTTTTTTGTCAGGAATGCTCTTAACCCAAATCTTTACATGGCAAACAGTCATTTAATATATTCTAAACTCATGAATAAATGAATAAAATAGGGAATAAACATGCACTTAGCAAAGAGAATTAGAGGTTTCTGAGGTATTCTGTTTTGTGGAAAATTAAACCTATCTTCCCCTTTCTACCAGACAAGGAATGGTTATGTGTCTTGGATATTTAATTGAATTAATTTCTAGATTTCCCTCAATCTTTTCAACATAGCTCAAGAGAATGGCCATTTGCAAGTTAAATCTATTCTCATTCTAAATAGACCTGAAGGGGCAAAATATGTAAGGGATGGAGGAAAAGGGTGCACTCAGTAAGCTAACACTGCTTGCAAAATAGAGTGAAGGAGCATCTCCAGCCTAAGAGTAGTTAAGAACGTCTTTTTTGCTCAATGCCAGGAGTTAGTTTATATAATCTTTGTCAGTTGACATTTGACCTTGAGCAATGGAGATGGAGGGAAAAGAGATTCCACAGTCTGAAGAACAAAGCCTCTGCAATGTATACTGGTGAATAATGGCAAAGGGCATTAGAGAGCCCCTCCCCCCTGCACCACCTACAACACTTTGCAGGTAAATGCCACCACGAATCACCCTGCTGATGTCGCCAAGTCATTACTCTTTTTTTTAAAAAAAAGATTTTATTTATTTATTTGACAGAGAGAGACACAGTGAGAGCGGGAACACAAGCAGGGGGAGTGGAAGAGGGAGAACCAGGCTTCCCACAGAGCAGGGAGCTGGATCCCAGGCCCCTGGGATCATGACCTGAGCCGAAGGCAGATGCTTAATGACTGAGCCACCCAGGCGCCCCTACCAAGTCACTACTCTTGAATAAATAAAGACTCTTGACTTTGGGAAATGTGAAGCAGGAAGTTGGATCCTGGGGTTGAATCTATGGGTAGTGGATAGAAGCTTTACTTTGGTAATAAAGCTTTGGTAATAAAGATTAGAAAAAGGGGGAAATCGGGGCACCTGGGTGGTTCAGTGGGTTAAGCATCTGCCTTTAGCTCAGGTTATGATCCCAGGGTCCTGGGCTCAAGCCCCACGTCGTGTTGGGCTCCCTGCTCGGCGGGAAGCCTGCTTCTCCCTCTCCCTCTGCTGCTCTCCTGCTCTCTCTCTCAAATAAATAAATTAATAAAATTAAATAAAATTTTTAAAAAGAAAAAAAAAGGGGAAATCTTTCTCAAAGAGAGACACAGAAATAAGATCAGTGTGGGCATTTCAGAACCCTCTGAACATAAAAAATGACTTTCTGTGATGAGGGAGCAGAAGGCAAGCTGAGGACAAAGCACAAGCTGACACCCTGCAACCCCACCCCCCTCCCCCCAGGTGGGATTTGTGTGACATTCCTCTAGCACTCCTGGCTGCCCTAAAATGAAGGGAAAGAAGAAAACAAATGGTTAACTAATAGAGATCACAATCCAGCAGGACATGAGTCTCCCTCAGTTTACAAAATATCTTAGTGATTTTGAAGAAAAAAAGCATTCTTATCAATAACCTAACTTCCAGAAGGAAACTCCCAACTATCTTAATGTTAGTACTTTGCTAGAGAGAAAAACAACCTTAACTTGACGATGGCAAGACCTCCAATGTCTTGTAGGTCCTCTTTAGCATACAAAAGTTCTTTTAAAAACCTCCCTTTTCCCTTACCTCCCCCAACTCCCAAGTATGTAATTAGTCACCCCTCACAACCCCGGAGGTTCTCTTTTCACCCACTGGGCCTGTCCCCATGCTTTAATAAAACCACCTTTTTTGCACCAAAGACATCTCAAGAATTCTTTCTTGGTCGTCGGCTCTGGACCTCATGTATATTCCAAAACTACATCATTCTGAACACTAGTACTCAAATATTTGGTGTGCAGTTTAAAATGTTTCCTTCTCGGTTTAAATTTTTCTTCTGGTCCCATTTGGTAAAGTCTGGTATTTTCTAGAGCTTTCTGGATTGGGAATAAAAGTACCAGGAAATGAAGGGATGGATATACAGACACCAAGTGCAGGAAACGGCCAGATTAGAGAATTATTTGTGCTTTGTTTGGGGGTAAGCAGCAGTGAAGTGAGTGATCCTTTATGGTAAGACAGGGAACAGAGAAAGGCAGATAGTGCTTGGGAATAGCCACATGACAAACATAAAGGCAGCTATGAGACAATCCCTCTTCTTTGCCTAATGCAATAGAGAGAGGCAATCCTTGATTTGAGAGATGAGAACACACATGTGCTACCAAATCACACACTTCACAGTGGAGGTTTCTATGGGGCATCAGTAATAATAAAAATATGCATCAAAGACTCACCACTCTGATGTAATAGATGAGCTAATGCTGTCAGACTAAAGTCTTCTGTGTTGTCAATGTCCTAAGTGCCAAATGTATACTAAAACTTGTTGCTTTAAATCATTTTTAGAAAAAGTTTGATGTAAGTTCATTAATTTCATATCATATGAAGCTAATAAAATCTCTTGGTTTTCACACAATAGCAGCACTAAGTGGAGATTTAAAAATAATAAACAAAGTGCCTAACTGATAAGGTCATCGGACCTATTAATGAAAAACCACATTTATGAAACAGATTTATAAGGTAAATATATTTTTCATGACTCAATAGTATATTCATTAAAAGGCCAAGATCGTTAGAATATGAGCAAATTCTCCAAAACCAACTTTGCAAAAGAGGAATGTTTCTGAAAATAGCAAAATCCCAGCCTTGCCAAAGACTGTTCATTTGGTGTCCGGAACATTCTGAGATCATTTCTCCACTTCCAGGCACTCCGGCCATCAGGTGATTCTGCAAACTGCCATTTGCCTGAACTTTTTAAAACAGCACATCTTTCCTGTCATTCTCCTGCCCAACGAAATCTTGTGGTCCTTCAGTGCTTATTAAACTTGGTCCAATTCCTCCTCCTGGTGTTTATGCTCTACCATATTTTTCTACGTATCTATTGCTGCACAACAAATAATCCCAAAACTATGTGACTTCAAACAATACTCATTTTATTATCTCTCCTGGTTTCTGGAGGTCAAGAACTCAGGAGGTGGTTCTGGCATGGAGTGTCCTAAGAGGTTGCCGTCAGAGGGAGGCTGGGACTGGAACGCTGGGAAGGAAGCTCCTGGAGCAAATGAGGCATCACTTGGGTCACGCGTGGCGAAGCTCTCCATGTGGTCCTTCTACAGGTGCTACTTTGAGCTTCCCCACAGCTTGGTGGCCAGAAGGCAGTCAGATTGCCGGCATGGCCGCCAAGGGCCTGGTGTGATTCCTCCAAAGAAGTAGGAGGAAGGTGCATAGCCTTTTATAACCTGGGCTTGAAAGTAACACCGCATCACATTCACTGTATGCTTTTAGTCAACGAGTCACTGAGGCTGGCCCACAAACAAAGGAGGCGGTCTAGACCTCGCCACTTATGTGAGGCGTCTCAGTGTCACATTTTATATCTATAAGAGTGTGTGGAACCAGAACCATCTTGGAAAATGCCATATGCTACACATGCTCTGATTTCAACTTAATTATTCAGCCTAATGATGTTTTCATTTGGTTTCTATCTACGCCCCCATTTCTCCCTACTCCACAAATTCACTCTTTGATATTTTGGGTTATTGTTCATAAAACAAGCACTCTGTCATGGTGAGTGAAGTATGAGTCCCTGCTTCATTGATAATTGTGTTCGGCCGTGTGACTACAGCCAATGGAAAATTAGCAGATATGATGCAAGCAGAGACTTTAAGTGTGATTGTGTAGGTCTTAAACTACAGTTGTCTGCCCTAAGAAGAGCTTTTCCTGGCACTGGATGCCCCTTTAGCCAGGCTCCCAGGATGAACAAGAATGGAGCTGATCTAAACAAATCTGCAACTTGGAGCCAATCTCCACCGATAACAATTTCAATCAGAATGACCCAGCAAATGAGGTTTTGGTAGTTTGCATGTGGCATTATTTTGGCAATAGTGACTGCTGTTTTAAAAAGTTCAGGCAGTAGTGACTAAAAAGTTTCTGTTGGTTCAATTAAGCTAGTTTCTTTATACATCTTCTAACTTTCCGTGTATAGTCTGATCTTTGTTCATAGAACTGCTGTGTCTATCTTGGAATGTTATGCCCCACCGTCTTTTATCCAACTGAGATCAGCAGCAAAAGCTACTCACCCACAGCTGACTACAGATGCATGAATGGGTCCAGCCTTCCTTTAACTTAGGAGCAACAATATATGATTTTTGTTTGTTTGAAACCACTGTGTTTTGGAGTAGTTTGTTACCCAGCAACAACTAACTGATACATGTGTCTTTATTAATACTGCTCAAATATATTAAAACACCAGTTCATACGAACTTCTGTGGGATATATATTTGAATTCATAAAAACAAAATGCAGAGACATTTAAGTAAAAATGTATCATGTTTGCATAGTGTGCAATAAAACCTTGCTGGATAAAAGGATATTATGCCTTGACCACTCTTTAAAAGCTACCTGGTATTCCAGTGAGAAAACTGATGATTGTGTTTTTTGCCCATAATTCAACTGATTACATACTGAGGCACTTTTTTTTCTTTTTTTCATGATGTTACATACTGAGGCACTTTGGACTAAAGGCCCAATCACACCCTCAAGATACTTAACAGGGAAACCTGAGTGTAGGAAACATCTTTAGCATCACTTTGCCATTCCCCCTCCCTTACACACCCTTCTCTCCAGCAATACCCATTTACTTGCATGTTCTTGAAAAAAAAAAATCATGCTATTTGAAACTTCAGCACATTTCTCCATGCTTTTCCTATGCCCCGAACTTGTCTCTGCTTTTCCCTGCCTACAGAATGCTTAGCTAACCTTAAAATCTCAGCTCATATATCACCTTCTCCAGAAAGCCTTTTCTGACTCAGATTTGCTTTGTAATTCTGACTTTTGGTATCCCCACTCCACCCTGTAAATATTTCTATCACAGTGTGACTTTAGGTGGAAGAGTAGCATGTCCTAATCGCTGACTGAGAGACAAATCACATCCTGTAGACAGGCACTGCAATTTGTGGAATAATTCTGTATGCCTCCAGGGAGTATTGGGTATGAACACGGCAACCTAATGAGTCTGTGAGATCAAAGGCAAAGGTGTGGGTGAGAGATGAACAAAGTGTAACTGGTTCAGTTCCTTCAATAATGGAACCCCAAAGATATCACTCGGTGTGTCTGATTCACCCCACACCATCAGTTGTGGATACTGAAGGTCCACAGGCCATCATGGTAGCTGACCATTCCGGAAATTGTCAGCCGCCCTTGAACTTTCAAAGATACAAATAATCAGGTTGTGAGCCTACCGCTAAAAGCAGTTGTCCTATAGTCTTTCAGGTCAACATTTTGGGAAATGAGTCATAACTGGCGTAACAATGCTTCCTGATTTGACCAAGAAAGTCCTGATTTACTCATTTTAACCTAGCAAAATTATCTTTCACTTCCAAAAGCACCCCAGTTTAGACACTAAATTGTTGTCACCATGGTCATACCTTAGATGCAAAATAGATCTTTCCATATAACTAACACCAGCAGTTATTTTAAATTCAACATGAGCCAACACTTCATATAATAAAAGACAGCAATATTTTTTATGTTTTCACTTTTTTATTACTATTTTATTGAATTGAATTTATATATAATAATATAAACCAATTTTAAGTGAACAGTTGGCTGAATTTTGGCAAATGTATTCATACATGTATACCATTCTAATTAAGATACAGAACAAAAAGTATTCTATTTTTTTTTTTCACTTTCTTTTTTTATTGGGAAACAGACACAGGGCACATCACAAGGTAAGAAGCAACATGGTGCCCCCTGGTAAGCCCCAATTTCTTCATGTACCTTTTTCCTGGAGGAAAGAACAGTTTTGATTTCCACCATCATTAATTAGTTTATCTATGCTCCAAGTATCTATAAGTGGAAATATATGGCATGTGTTGTTTTTCATTTGTTTGCTTCCTTTGCCTACAGTAATTCTTTGACATTCATACATGGTATAGTGTATATCCATAGTTCATTCCTTTTTATTACTGAGTGGTACTCTAGGTATGCATAAAATATCATTTGTTAATCCATTCGCCTGAAGATGGGTGTCCAGGTTGGGCTACTATAGGTGAAAGCTGATATGCATATTAAAGTACATGACTTAAAAAAATTAAATAAAAAATAAAAAAATAGGGGCGCCTGGGCGGCTCAGTTGTTAAGCATCTGCCTTCGGCTCAGGTCATGCCTGGGATCCAGCCCCACATCGGGCTCCTGCTCAGGGAGGAGCATGCTTCTCCCTCTTCCACTCCCCCTGTTTGTGTTCCCTCTACTTCTGTCTCTCTCAGTCTGTCAAATAAATAAATTAAAAAAAAAAAATCTAAAGGAAAAAATAAAAAATAAATAAAAAATAAAGCACATGTCTTTTTGTAACCAAAAATTTTTATTGGATATGTATTTTTTTGGATAAAAAATTTTATTGGATAAAATTTTCTTGGAAAGTACCCAGTAGTGAAATTGCTATGTCATAGAGTAAGAATATGAAAACATTTATTAAAACACTATCAAACTCCATTAACTGATACCATTCTTTACTTCTAGCATCAATGAGAGTCCCAATTGCTCCACATCCTCATCAACACTTGGTATTTACAGTCTATTTAATTTTAGCCATGATGGCAAGTGAAAGTAGTGACAATAATCTTTGAATATTAGTCATAACCAAAAATATTTTTCAAAAATACTTTCCACAAATGCAATCTACCATGAACACTGAAAATAGAGATATTTTCATGAAGCCAACCAAGCACAAAATAAAGGTAATTGATTTTAGATCTTCTAATTCATCTTTATTTAAATACTTTTGAATATATCTTAAAAAGGATTATATACCAACATTTTGAGAAAAAAAAAAGGAGCGCTTGGCAAAACACATATATTTTGACTCTAGTTTTCTTTTATAAAAGTGACTGTCATACTCTGACTTTAGAAATTATTTTCAGTTATGCTGCTTAGTGCCTCAGTAATCATTTCAAAAGAGGTTTGGGGGATTCTTCTTTATGGCAAGCTATAAAATATGGTAATAATCTTAAAATCCTAAAGTTTGATGTATTTTCTTACCAGGTCAGGAAAATTATATCCTTCTTAGTTCAGTTAGGTCACTTTAGAGTAACATGATTCATAAAACTGTGTTCAGAGAAAAATAGGTAATGTGAAAATTTAAGGCCAAAATTCATGATGTTAATTTTATTAAATGGTTATGTGATCCCAAAAGATCATATAAAACCTTACTTAAAAATGAATATTGGTAGTTAAAGGCAGCTGAGGAGCAGTCTCACCTTGAATGCATTTATTTTTATTTTTAAACATTTTGTTATAGTTATAAGGAATTCTATTAATAAAGAATATTTTTAAAAGCTTAATACAGTGTTAGACTAAGGAAGAATAATCTAAATTCAACATAGAATTTGATGTTTATACTACCCACCCACAAAGTCAAGGAAGCAAATGACAGAAAGGTAATTTACCTATAATCAGTTCGATATCTCAGTCTGCTCAGTGGAGCAACCCAAATTATAAAATGAAAATCTATTACAGCAATGGCTGATTATTATCCAAAGATGAATATCTACAGTGTAACTTTGAGGAAAGACATGCAATGACTAGAATCAATCATCAATCACCATATTAGCAGAAATTCATTATTCTGTCAGCCTAGGAGCTTTGGATAAAATGCATTTGATAAATCTTAATGAAAGATAACCTCTTTGCTAAGAAAGCAATTATAAACACAATTTTATATCAAATAAAAAGATAAACATTTACGTATTAAAGCTACTTTACAGCAATTGCTTTTCCAATATGTTGAATTACTATTAACACAACAGTAACTTTGTTTTACTACCTAAGATACTCTTGACAAATCTCTTACCTACTAGAAAAAAATGTAAATACATAAATATATGTAAAATTCTTATTTTAACTTTACCAAATCAGAAGTTAGAATACATTAAACTATGGGTAGCCACACAAAAGCACATAGGGTGATTGGCCATACTTCACTAGGCTCTCTATATAAATGAAATTCCTGAAAGTTCAGATATAGCGAGAAACTAAAAGCATCCAAGATTAAGAAAAAAGAAAAAATAGCCATAAGAAAGTCTTAAAGTACTTTGATAACAAAAGACATAAAATTAATAAAGCAAGGTACATATGCATTTATTCCCATAGAATGTCAACTAAACTCAAAATATGCTTCTGCTGTTACAGCCATCCATGGAAAAATCTAGCACTCTATGAGAAACCTACTCACCCCATGTCCTTGCCTGGACTCAACTGAACCATGAGCTCTGTTTTAGAAGGCTTTTGGTGTGGGTTCCCTTGATATTTATGTATTTTACCTTTTTCCCTATAACTTGGCAATCTCAACCTTTCCATCAAACCAATGCCATACTTAATTAGTTTTGTTTGACTCTAATATGTATTGAAGTAGTTATTTATTCATTAGGTAATTAATGTCTAATTAGCTATACTAGTTTTTTATTAGGGGCATTTTTTACTAAGTTAGTTACAAAGCTGCATAGGATTGTAGTCATCAACTTTTGACTGTTTTGGCATAGGCCCCTTTAATTTTAATCCAACAATTCTGCAGAACAAAAGGGTTTGGGGGGTTCTTTTAAGGAATATACATATCATGTGGTAGCAGGTATGCTTACAAGGCACACATACATAATCATAATAGGTGTTTCTAGCATTCCTAATGTAAGATAGAAAAGGAACCTATATCTAAATGTTTCTGTCCTTGCTCCAGCCCTGCTAAGTGTTTGCACATGCACATGCACACACACACACACACACACACACACACACTGCTAGTTATATTCGTTCTACCCATGAGCATGATGATGACATAAAACCCCTGAATGCCATAAGGCATATCAAAATAATTTAGTCATAAATTTAGCACCATAGTAAGTACTTAACCTAAGTATGGGAGGGCATATTCACAGGCCCCTGGGTGTTTGCTTTCTCGGGACAGACACACATAATATGCACACAGCTGTTCTGGGTAATTGTATCAAGCAGCAGGAATTTTTGTCAAGACAGGATAGGAAATATCACAAGAGTTCAGAAAAAGGAAGATTGTTGTACAATGTCAAACAAAATGCAGTACAATCTAGAGTGATTAGAGAAACTGGAGACGACAGAAACATACCCATCTTCCTGAGCATCAATTTTACCTAATGGTAATTTAAAACTTTAATCATATCATTGTGAAACATCGTTACGTGTGCAAGTCAATTTTCAAATATGCACAGATGACATAGAAGAGCTTTCTACTGTGGGACACTTCAGACTTACTCCACCATTCTTTCCATATCCTTATTTTATTTTTTAATTAGAAAAAATGTCAAACTGAGAATTAAGAAAGTATTATTCTAAATATCCATCTGTGCATCATCCATATTGAATATTTTGCCGTATCTGCTTTAAATCACTTTAGAGAACCATTGAAGAGTCAATGCCTCATTTGTATCCCACTGTGATACCAAACCCATCCCTTTCCCTGCAGAAAGCACTCATCTTCCAAAGATAGCATACATACTTTCTGCCTGTGTGTTCATGCTTTTAGCCATAGACAGATATCCTGAAACAATGTATAGTATTTGCTTTCAGTATTTTCCCAGTTCTCATACAAGAGATCATTTTATATTACATTGTGCAGCTAGCTTTTTTTTCCCCATTCACTGTATATTTTTAAGAATTATTCAGGGTGGGGCACCTGGGTGGCTCAGTCGTTAAGCGTCTGCCTTCGGCTCAGTTCATGGTCCCAGGGTCCTGGGATCGAGCCCCACATCGGGCTCCCTGCTCAGCAGGAAGCCTGCTTCTCCCTCTCCCCTGCCCCTGCTTGTGTTTCCTCTCTCGCTGTGTCTCTCTCTGTCAAATAAAATCTTTAAAAAAAAAAAAAAAAGAATTATTCAGGGTGATATCTTTAGATCACTCATTTCAATAGCTATGAAACATTCTATTATATGAATATGCCAAAATAATTTTCTCTTTATTGCCTTTGATAGACATTTTTCTCTATTGCAAGGAATGCTTCTAAGAACTTTTCTTGACGTGTCTCCTTTTGCACATGGGCAAAAGTATCTCCAGTTGATTGATAGAAGTGGAAATGCCAAGTCATAGGCTATACATGGCTTCAGTGGACTTTATCAAGTTGCAATGCATGGTGTTGACAGCAAAAGGGACAGCCATTTATGCCATTCACCAAATATATCTGTCGCTCTGCTTTCCAGGCATCTCTGACCCACTTAGGTTTAGGCGGGACCATGTGCCTGGTTCTGGCCAATGAGTACTGAACAGAAGAGTGGTTGCTTTTTTTAAGGGTATGAAGTTATTTTGTATTGTATTTCACTTTGATTTTCTTTGATTGCCTATGAAGAGGTTATGCATTTCTTAATTTGTTTATTGACCATTAGGGTTATTAACCATGAGAATTTCAGCTTCAACAAATTCATATCATTGCCAATTTTTCTATTGCATTAGTTAGTTACATTTTCTCAATTATTTGCCATGCATTTTACATTCTGGGTACATACCAATTAACAAGCCATAAATTTCCACTGTTTTCTTTTTTTTTATTATGGTATGTTAATCACCATACATTACATCATTAGTTTTTGATGTAGTGTTCCATGATTCATTGTTTGCGTATAACACCCAGTGCTCCATGCAGAACGTGCCCTCTTTAATACCCATCACCAGGCTAACCCATCCTCCCACCCCCCTCCCCTCTAGAACCTCAGTTTGTTTCTCAGAGTCCATAGTCTCTCATGGTTCGTCTCCCCCTCTGATTTCCCCCCCTTCATTCTTCCCTTCCTGCTATCTTCTTCTTTTTTTTTTTTTTAACATATAATGTATTATTTCCACTGTTTTCTCCTAGTCTGCATCTTATCTTTCTCTGTTCTGTAGCATATCTTCCATCATGCAGAATATTTTTAAATTTAATGTATTTAAACATATAAACTTATCCTTTGATGATTTATAACTGATTGCATATTTAAAGTAGATTTTCTTACCTCATAAATGTAGCCTTATAATTTTGCTTTTATTCTTATTTTGAGTGCTTCAGTAAAGGGAAAAATTATATTTTGGGATATGCAATAGCACACTTCTTTCAAAAATAATTAAACCCACAGTCAGAGACATATATAAAATTTGTTTTATATAGTGTATTTATTTCTTTTTTTAAGTTTATTTGTTTATTTTTAATAATCTCTACACCCAATGTGTGAACTCATAACAGTTCAAGAGTCACATGCTCTTCCAACTGGGCTGGCCAGGCACCCTGGGTAAATTTATTTCTTAAAAATTATCCAACACTAGTAAATCACAATGTATTTTAAATATCTGATGATACTCTATCATTTATGCAGTGCTAAAAATATTTTTAATAGTGTGGAACCACCTTTCAATTGCCTCTAAAAGAAAGGATCTTAATTTCAGGTTTCCTAAAGTTAAAAGAAATAGTTCAGAACAGAATAGAGTGAACAAATAATACTTTATTGATCTTCGTGACACTGTCCAGCTAGAAGCACATGCAATCAAGGTTATTTTGTGCAATGCTAAAATCAATACTTAAGTTATTTAAAGTATCCACAAAATGGGACTTCTGTGAACATTAAGGCCAATTGACTAATTCAGACCAGCCCTTCAAACAGTATTTTTAAAAAGTATGATTTTTTTTTAGATCTTCCTAAAAGTAGTAACCATTAAGTAAATAGTTACCAGGCCAAAACCTAGAAGAAGAAAAGAATAAAAAAAGACAAGGCCAAACCTCAAACTTTTCTTTTTTTACCCCGAGGATTTTTTTTTTTTTTTTTTTTTTTTTGATTATGAGAGAAAAACCCCGAGACATAAGTGAGCTCTGGTGATCATGTAAGACCAAGGTGAAGACATCAAAATTCAGAGTTCACCTAGGATTTGAGATCTTTGGGTTGGAATTTTAATTAATCTCCTTCCTTGATGCACAGATTCAAAAGATTAGGTTTCAGGGTAAGTGCGAATTGGGATTGAACTCGCTCCCTCCTAAAATTGAAATACAGCTTTGGTTCATCCGGGTGGTCAGGAATTCTCCAGGATTGAACCCGGGTTGAAGTGGGTGCGGGGGAAGGAGCTGCACCGCCATGGACAGCTGTGCGTTGCCTCTGGCAGGCTCTGGCCAAACCCAGCCTACCATCTGCTTCTCTGCATAGTTTTCTCCAAACTCGGCCACACCCACTTGTGTATACAGATCTGTGGCTACTTTAGCTCTGTGATGACTGATGTGAGTACTCACAACACAGACAGTATTGCCCACAAAGTTTCAAATATTCACTATGTAGCTCTTCACAGAAGGTTTGCCCACCTCCGGTCTAGCGAACACCCTTCTGGGTTATCTTATTTGGATTCTTTGGGAGTTATCATGCCATACTGTGAGTTGTAGATAATTGATATAAATACACAGTAATCCTCATCTGTAGATATGCCAAGTACAGGCTCAAGCAATTTCTCTCCCCCGCTGGAGTGGCAGCTAGTTTTATCTCCAGTTGCAATATTCCTGATCTATAAATATGTCCTTTGGATTTCCCTCTGAGCTAATTTAACATCTTCCCACCTTCCTAATTAATGAGTTAAACAAAATCCCTAACACATGTTCACTGTTACATGCGCATGAAAGTCACGGTTTCAATTTTTTTGAAAATTATTCTTTGACAGTGCTCTCAGATTGACTTTTCAATATTTAAGGTTGAGCTACATAATTGTGTAGTCAAGTCTGTCTTAGAGAACACACATTAACTTATTGATGAAAGAGGTAGAAATACTTGGTTTCTTTAGACCACTTTGCCATGTTGGTGGCAATTTACATGCAGTTTCATATTGGACGTCAGCCTTCAGCAGGACAAAATGCATCAGATCCACTTAGATCGGATAGGTTGAGATACATGAAATACAGGGCCCCACACATGGACAGTTTTGCTGTTTGCAGAACGCCACATATTTGTGTCCTAAAATCAGGGGAATTCTGTTAAATGTATTTCATATGAGTTCCATTAAAAAGAAAAGTTGGTGTGTTTACAATTGTACATACTGCATTGTTCAGTCCATTTTTGCAGGAAGCTGATTCAGTGAGAACTAAGTCTTGCACTTAAGTTTTATGCATCTGATAATTAAACACATTTTTCAATGATTTGTTCGGGCTCTGTGTATTTTGTCTCAGTCTGAGCTGCCATAACAAAATACCATAGACGGGGTGGTTTAAGCAAGACATTTGCCTCTCACAGTTCTGGAGGCTGAGAAGCCCAAGATCAAGGTGCCAGCCAGGTTGGGTTCTGGGTGGGGGCCCTCTTCCCAGCTTGTCCGTACCTGTCGTCCTGCTAGGTCTTCATGCGGTGGCCAGAGAGAAAGCAAGCTCTGGTCTCTCTTCCTCTTGTTATAAAGGCAATAATAGTATCATGAGGGTCCCTCGTGAGTCTTCTAAATTTAATTATCACCCAAAGGCTCCGTATCCACACACCATCACCTGGGGGATTAGGGTTTCATTCTATGAATTTGGGGAATTTCAGTCCATGACACATTTCAATACCCAGATGTTTCCAGTGCTGCATCCTAAAGGACAGGATGTGCTCATATAGGGGACAACAACTGTATATGAATGTGACTATATATGTATATGAATGTGACTATAAACCACTCAGACGGATCCCACTGAACACAGACCAAAGGCATCCCCATCTCTACCTCCCCTTAGCTGAATCCCAAAAGGAGCTGAACCACCCAACAAGAGGGGAAGTGTGACGGAGAGGAAAGCAAAATGGAAGAAACAGCGGGCTTACTTAAGCAAATGGCAGTTAAAATATGTTACTTTTTTAAGGTCCCACCAGGGCCCCTCACGAGGTATGCCATAAAATGTCTCCCTCTACACTCTGAAGGCATTCATTTTGTGTCTTTGCTAGCTTAAGGCTTCTATCCTGTGGAAATACATTTAAATAATGACCAGTGGTTGGAGAAAGATGACATTTCAAATGTCGTTACATCTTTTTTTTTTTTTAAGATTTTTATTTATTTGACAAAGAGAGAGACAGCAAGAGAGGGAACACAAGCAGGGGGAGTGGGAGAGGGAGA